>NC_091977.1:41474463-41622287 GCF_044704955.1 Pristiophorus japonicus
AGTACGACGCGCAAGGGAGAATTGTCTCCCGCGTGCTGACTGACGGAAAAACCTGGAGCTACACGTACCTCGACAAGGTGAGGACCAAGGAAGCACCTGACCATGTGCAGAAGGGCTTGACAGCACGCCGTTGCTCTCAAGTGCATCTGACACTAAATCAAGCATCGCCTGGCATGATGTAGTTGTACATTATGCGGTTGAAACTAATAATAAGCTTCGGATTTACACGTCCAAGTAGATTATGCTAAGCTTTGCTAAAGACTTGTAGGTCAAGGATAACTTAATTACACAAATGCATCATCATTCAGAGCCCAGTGCTAATTTCCTTTGTCATGTCATTTGCATTTTAATTCCTAAGTATGCAATTATATTCTGTTCTATTTTACAGTCCATGGTCCTGCTGCTCCACAGCCAGCGCCAGTACATTTTTGAGTACGACTTACTGGATCGTCTGTGTGCAGTCACGATGCCCAGTGTCGCCCGTCACACCATGCAGACCATTCGCTCCATCGGCTACTACCGCAACATTTACAACCCCCCGGAGAGCAACGCCTCCATGATTGTGGACTACAGCGAGGAAGGCCTGCTCCTGCAGACGGCCTACCTGGGAGCCGGCCGGCGCGTGCTCTACAAGTACAGGCGCGTGTCGAAGCTGTCCGAGCTGCTGTACGACAGCACGCGGGTCAGCTTCACCTACGACGAGACGGCCGGGGTGCTGAAGACGGTCAACCTGCAGAGCGAGGGCTTCATCTGCACCATCCGCTACCGCCAGATTGGCCCTCTGATCGACCGTCAGATCTTCCGCTTCAGCGAAGACGGCATGGTCAACGCCCGCTTTGATTACAGCTACGACAACAACTTCCGGGTGACCAGCATGCAGGCCGTGATCAACGAGACCCCCTTGCCCATTGACCTCTACCAGTTTGACGACATCTCGGGCAAGGTCGAGCAGTTCGGGAAGTTTGGCGTGATCTACTACGACATCAACCAGATCATCTCCACTGCCGTGATGACCTACACCAAACATTTTGACGCGCACGGGCGGATCAAGGAGATTCAGTACGAAATATTCCGGTCGCTGATGTACTGGATCACCATTCAGTATGACAACATGGGGCGAGTGACGAAGCGGGAGATGAAGATTGGTCCCTTTGCCAACACCACCAAATACGGCTACGAGTACGATGTTGACGGGCAGCTGCAAACTGTCTATCTGAACGACAAAATCATGTGGCGATACAACTATGACTTGAATGGCAACTTGCACTTGCTAAACCCGGGTAGCAGTGCCCGCTTGACCCCACTACGCTTTGACCTGCGAGACCGAATTACTCGCTTAGGTGATGTCCAGTACAGACTGGATGAAGATGGCTTCCTGCATCAGCGAGGGGGCGACATTTTTGAATACAATTCCAAGGGGCTGCTGACTAGAGTCTACAGCAAAGTTGGTGGCTGGAACATACAGTACCGTTATGACGGCCTCGGCCGCCGCGTCTCTAGCAAGACCAGTGTTGGCCAGCACCTTCAATTCTTCTACGCTGACCTGAACTACCCAAACCGAATAACTCACGTCTACAATCACTCCAGCTCTGAGATCACCTCCCTCTATTATGATCTTCAGGGCCATCTCTTCGCCATGGAGATCAGCAGCGGGGAGGAGTTCTACATTGCTTCCGACAATACTGGGACACCGCTAGCAGTGTTCAGCAGCAATGGTCTGATGATTAAGCAGATGCAATATACTGCCTACGGCGAGATATACCTGGACTCCAACCCTGACTTTCAGCTCGTGGTAGGGTTCCACGGAGGCCTCTACGATCCTTTAACCAAGTTGATTCACTTCGGCGAGAGGGACTATGACATCCTGGCCGGCCGATGGACAACACCTGACATCACCGTTTGGACCAAAGTTGCCAATGACCCTGCGCCGTTCAACCTGTATATGTTCAGAAATAACAACCCCGTGGGCAAAGTCCAGAATGTCAAGGATTACATTACAGGTAAGAAAGGGCAAGCAAGCCAAGTCATTCAGATGAATCTGCCAAGTGCATGCATCCGTTTACCAAGATTATGAAGAGAGTTGACAAAGTTACTCCAAGCCAATTGTTCAGTGTGGCTAAGAGATGTTAATAATGACTTGGGTGAGAAAGAAAGTCGGGGAGAATTATTTTGACCCAAAAGGAAATGGAGTTGGAAATAAGTATCAAGGGAAGATCATAGAAGCAGGTGCTATAGATGGGTAAAAGAAAGAAAGAATTGCATTTATATAGCGCCTTTCACAACCTCAGGGCATCCCAAAGCGCTTTACAGCCAATGAATTACAGTTTGAAGTGTGGTCACTGTTGTAATGTAGGAAATGCGGCAGCTAATTTACGCACAGCAAGCTCCCACAAACAACAATGGGATAATGAGCAGATAATCTGTTTTTAGTGCTGTTAGCTGAGGGATACATATTGGCCAGGACACCAGGGATAACTCCCCTGCTCTTCCAAATAGTGCCATAGGATCTTTTATGTCCAACTGAGAGGGCAGACAGGGTTTAGCGTCTCATGCAAAAGACGGCACCTCCGACCGTGCAGCGCTCCCTCAGCACTGCACTGGAGTGTCAGCCTGGAGTTAAGTAAAAGGTGTTTTTAGAGATGGAACAAGTTGTTGTTGTTGAGGAGGTGGGGAGATGGGGTTGCTGTATATTTTAAGGGCAGGTATTTCTTCCCTCATACGAAGGATCAGTTGTAATTTACCAGACAGAGTAACAGCTCTGTAGAAAATCTGACGCTGGAATCCTGAGGGGAAATAAAAGCATCTGTTGTTTATAATCCAGCCTGAATTAAAAAACAAACAAAGTTGCTGTCACTGCTTACGAATATGTCAACTCCTCCACCTTTCTCTACAGACAGACTGCACAGTTTGGCAGTGTTGGCATCATTCCATTTGTTTGCACACTATCAAATTGTACAGATTTTGGAATTAGATATTCTCATTGTTATTTACACATGAAACCTAATTTGAAAGTATAAAAAAATCTGCTCCGTGTGATGTAAGTGGGTTCAGACATTGTTGTACATTTCCCTGATGCGGACAGCCCTGTTTATATGGCGTCAGTGTTTTTATTTTCTTCTCGTTTTTGTCCCTCCCCTTTCTTGGAGACACTGGGTGGGGCTGAAAATCCACTGCCTTTCCAGCGAATAAGTGGGGCTGAAGAGCGGTGGACCTGAAATAGGTTGGGCCTTTGTCTACCTCAGCAGTATCTGTCTGCCTCAAACCTGGTCCTCCATGACAGAGGGAAAGGGACCAGCGGAGGAGACCCCACGCCTGGAGCTCCAGGTCTGGACCCTCAGAAATATTTAAAATGTAGTCATCATTATTAGCTCCCAGCGCACTGGCGGCATCTTTCAGTAGGCGGGGTGGGGGGGGGGGGGGCGGGTGCGTGGAGGAGTTGGGTGCCAGGACGTCCATTGCCAGTGTAGTGGGCACACCACGATTCCCAGCCCAAGACGTGCCTGTCACGTGTAATGTGCTTAATTGCGCTCCACAAGCCTCTGACCACCCTCCTTGGGTCAGCAACAGAGAGGTAACTGGAGGGCCAATCCCAGCCGCTGCACTCGAATCAAAAGCCCGCAGGTAATCAGGGTCGATGACTCATGGTGAGTACAGCTCTAAGGCGCTACTTAATGCCAGCGCTGTGCTTTGCATGTGAGCCCTGCAAAGAATGTTGGCACGCTATCAAATCATAGGCGATCGTAACCGAGCCCAGTTCTGATGCCCACAGACACGTTTTTCAGTGGGTACCATTGCATAATCCTGACTGGTTGGAGTGGGCACCTTGACTGATTTTTGTTTCCTGAGCTGAAGATGTTGAAGCTAATCTTAGCACCATCACTAGGGCACCCCAGTTGAGATCAGCCAGACCAGCGATTGGAACTTTCCTGATTTTTGTAGCTCAGCTCAGCCGCAGATGATACATTTATCATCTGACCCATTGAGAGAGAACCTCCACTAACTTCATTGTTGTCACCGACATTACATTTTACTTCTCTCCTACCGCCCAGTGTTTAATGATGATTGGAGGCACCAGGTCGTACAGATTAGGAAAAGGAATAAGGCGCAGTGCTGATCTTCCTGGTATATATTGCTAGTACAACAGAGGCAACTTATGTCATTTAAAGGTACTTTATGAACTTGAATATAAAAAGGTCAAGAGAAAGAAAAAAGAAAGACTTGGATTTATATAGCGCCTTTCACGACCACCGGATGTCTCAAAGCGCTTTACTTAAGTACTTTTGGAGTGTAGTCACTGTTGTAATGTAGGAAGCGCGGCAGCCAATTTGCGCACAGCAAGCTCCCACAAACAGCAATGTGATAATGACCAGATAATCTGTTTCTTTATGTTGATTGAGAGACAAATATTGGCCAGGACACTGGGGTTAACTCCCCTGCTCTTCTTCGAAATAGTGCCACGGGATCTTTTACGCCCGCCTGAGAGAGCCTCGGTTTAACGTCTCATCCGAAAGACGGCACCTCCGACCGTGCAGCACTCCCTCAGCGCAGCACTGGAATGTCAGCCTAGATTTATGTGCTCAAGTCCCTGGAGTGGGACTTGAACCCACGATCTTCTGACTGACTGAGCCACAGCTGACACGAAAGGCCTGAAATGGGATGACTGATTGCATGGCCTCATTCGCCTGGAGCGTTACATCCTGGAGCGTTAGGAGCGGCGTGAATCAGCTGTGCTGACCACCAGTTCTGCCACCCGCATCCTCGTCGTGAGACTGTGTGTGGGGAGCAGAGTCTCACAACTCCAAAGCTAGAATTCCACCCTTCGTCTCTTCTTCCTTGGAATGGGCTGCTAGAGATATCTCCCAGGCGGCTTGCAGAAGCCATACGAGTCTTATTTAATTTTAAAATGTCTCTATTATCAACTTTGCATTATCGCAAAGACCAGTACGTACTGTTGGGTTTTTTGGGGATTTTGAGAAGGGTTTTTTTTGTTCCTCTGATGTGAGGCAGCAGAATTGTGAGGGAGCAGAGCACTGCACAATTGGAACTAGTGAGGTCAAATGGAAGACTGAGATAGAAAGAAGCATGTTCAATGGCTGGACGCTGAGATTACAGTCTGCAGCTCTGGTTCTGGAGCAGGAATTGACATTTGATTGATGTGCTATATTATACATGTAAATGCGGCCAACGAAAATCAACTTGTGCACGGAAAATTGTTGACCACAAATTGGGCCTGATCTTAAGTGTTTATTTGGAATAGATTACCATGGTTACCATCAAAATCTGCACCATACAATGATGTGACATCTCTGCCATGTGGTGAGAACAAATTGAATGATTATAGCAGTGAATTTAGGCTTGGTGTCATTATAGTCTTCACTGACGTTATAACGATACAAATCAGCACAAAAATGCACAGACAGTGATTGAGGCAAATTAGTTCCCAGCAACATCATTTTAAATGCTTGTTACAGTACAATAAATATTTATAAAACCAGAAAAACTGGCACTTTACTACCAACTTTTTTATTTCCATTTATTCTGTTTTATCTCAAAGTGAGCAGACTATGGTCGGCTGTCCATCAACATCATAACTCATAACTTACATCACACCAAATATGGCTACTTGTGAGCTCAAATGCACAAACACGCACACGCATGCTACGCTTAACACGCACGCTACATAGCACACACGCTACACAGCACACATGCTACACACTCAAGCTACACAGCACACACTACACAGCACACGCGACATAGCACCCATCCCCACACACCACATGCTACACAGCACACAGCACACGCTACACATACCCACACACCACACGCTATGCACACATGCTATACACACACGCACGCTCGCGCGCTACACACTACATAGCACACACACACCCACAAACACGAAGTATCGTCGGAACTCAGGCTGATGGATTATTTTAACACTTCCCCAGTTGAGAAACACCAAGACCAGTCATAGTACCTCTGCTGTATCACTGACTCAGATCAACAGGAACGTTGGACTTTTCCTGGACTGTGTAGCTCAGTACCACACCACACAGCACAGATAGTCACTGATCCATCAGGAGAACCTTTACCACTAAATTCTACAGGAATTAAGGTGACCATTGTTTAGAAATGAATGGTTTGTGTATTTGGAGCAGGAAAGGCAGGGGCTGGGAGAAATACCTCCTGTCCAAAATACTCCTTATTATCTTAACAAAGTGAGGGGAAATTTCCTTATGTTTTGATCAGGTGTGCCTGTCACACAAGTAGACTTTTTGCTTTGCTGAGATGGAGTGTACAACAACAACAACTTGTTTTTGTATAGTGTCTTTGATGTAGTAAAATGTCCCAAGGCGCTTCACAGGAGTGTTGTCAGACAAAACTAATATATTTGACACTGAGCCACATAAGAAGAAATTAAGACAGATGACCAAAAGCTTGATCAAAGAGGTAGGTTTTAAGGACTGTATTTAAGGAGGGTAGAGAGGTAGAGAGGTTCAGGGAGGGAGTTCCAGAGCTTGGGGCCGAGGCAGCTGAAGGCACGGCCACCGATGGTTGAGCGATTATAATCAGGGATGCTCAAGAGGGCAGAATTTGAGGAATGTAGCTATCTTTGGGGGGCAATTGTGAGGCTGGAGGAGATTACAGAGATAGCGAGGGTGAAGCCATGGAGGGATTTGTAAACAAGTATGAGAATTTTGAAATCAAGGTGTTGCTTACCCAAGTCTAGAGAGCTCCGACACACACGTTGGTCACAGCTAAGACTGAGGGACACAGAGGTACTGCTGGAACCACACAGCTTTCTGTTATTTGTCCAGCCAGGGCCACTCTACCCACTGAAGCATTGGCTGGTGGTGGTATTTGAAGCTGAAGTGACAGGGCAGCCTGTACAGGTTCCACTAGTGAGCCAGGCTGTCAAATTAATCACCAACTGTGCCTTGGAGTTAGTGCAGGCCTGCCTGGCACAGTCAGCGGATTATCAACTCTTCCACACCGAGTTCCATAGAAACATAAAAAATAGGTGCAGGAGTAGGCCATTCGGCCCTTCTAGCCTGCACCGCCATTCAATGAGTTCATGGCTGAACATGCAACTTCAGTACCCCATTCCTGCTTTCTCACCATACCCCTTGATTCCCCTAGTAGTAAGGACTTCATCTAACTCCTTTTTGAATATATTTAGTGAATTGGCCTCAACAACTTTCTGTGGTAGAGAATTCCACAGGTTCACCACTCTCTGGGTGAAGAAATTCCTCCTCATCTCGGTCCTAAATGGCTTCCCCCTTATCCTTAGACTGTGTCCCCTGGTTCTGGACTTCCCCAACATTGGGAACATTCTTCCTGCATCTAACCTGTCTAACCCCGTCAGAATTTTAAACGTTTCTATGAGATCCCCTCTCATTCTTCTGAACTCCAGTGAATACAAGCCCAGTTGATCCAGTCTTTCTTGATAGGTCAGTCCCGCCATCCCGGGAATCAGTCTGGTGAACCTTCGCTGCACTCCCTCAATAGCAAGAATGTCCTTCCTCAGGTTAGGAGACCAAAACTGTACACAACACTCCAGGTGTAGCCTCACCAAGGCCCTGTACAATTGTAGCAACACCTCCCTGCCCCTGTACTCAAATCCCCTCGCTACGAAGGCCAACATGCCATTTTCTTTCTTAACCGCCTGCTGTACCTGCATGCCAACCTTCAATGACTGATGTACCATGACACCCAGGTCTCTTTGCACCTCCCCTTTTCCTAATCTGTCACCATTCAGATAATAGTCTGTCTCTCTGTTTTTACCACCAAAGTAGATAACCTCAGATTTATCCACATTATACTTCATCTGCCATGCATTTGCCCACTCACCTAACCTATCCAAGTCGCTCTGCAGCTTCATAGCATCCTCCTCGCAGCTCACACTGCCACCCAACTTAGTGTCATCCGCAAATTTGGAGATACTACATTTAATCCCCTCGTCTAAATCATTAATGTACAGTGTAAACAGCT
The DNA here is from genome assembly GCF_044704955.1 of Pristiophorus japonicus. NCBI lineage: Eukaryota > Metazoa > Chordata > Chondrichthyes > Pristiophoridae > Pristiophorus > Pristiophorus japonicus. The sequence continues at coordinate 41,482,456 of NC_091977.1, forward strand.
GGGGCCCCAGCACAGAACCTTGCGGTACCCCACTAGTCACTGCCTGCCATTCTGAAAAGTCCCCATTTACTCCTACTCTTTGCTTCCTGTCTGACAACCAGTTCTCAATCCATGTCAGCACACTACCCCCAATCCCATGTGCTTTAACTTTGCACATTAATCTCTTGTGTGGGACCTTGTCGAAAGCCTTCTGAAAGTCCAAATATACCACATCAACTGGTTCTCTCTTGTCCACTGTACTGGAAACATCCTCAAAAAATTCCAGAAGATTTGTCAAGCATGATTTCCCTTTCACAAATCCATGCTGACTTGGACCTATCATATTACCTCTTTCCAGTTTATCATCACCAGGCATATCGTCGTGCTGCCTCTGAGCACCCTAAACTATGTCTTTTAATTTATTCATAAGAAAAACCTCAATAAGTGCTGTGCATCCAGGCATGGTAATTTTCAAAAGTTCATTGACTGCATTAAAGCACTTATTGATGATTCACTTATAGTGGTGGATTTATTTATACCATGGATCAGCCAGCACAAGGTCCAAATATTGACTGCAGTTTGTTGCACCGTAAAAAATGTATTAAAAATAATTCTATACCGACAATTGGCTGAAGAGCCGTCGAATATGGAAGGGTAATTGGTCTGTGTTCCTGCTCCAGGCTGCAAGCCAACTGGGCCCTGCTGCTGGAAGTGTGTTTACAGGTGTACGGGTGTACATGTGTGCGTACTTGAGGGCATACATGTGTGTGCATACTTGCATGTATACATGTGTGTGCATGTGTACGTGGGTATATCTGTGTGCATGCACGCGTGCTTGTGTACATGTGTGTGCGTGCGGGTGTACACGTGTATGCGTACTTGTGGGTATACGTGTGTAGGTACATGTATGCATGTGTGCGTATGTATGTCTGTGTGCATGCATGTGTGTGTGTGTGTGTGCGCGTGCGCGCGTTTATATGCGTGTGCACATATATATCTATTCTCCTGCATGTGTTTGTGTGTATATGTACACACCAAATGAGGAAAGGAGTGGGCTCAGCTGTGCTGGGGAGCCACGCTGCAGAGACACCCACATGATTATGGCCATTTGGGCGAGGAACTCTTGGACAAATACCCTTATGTGACAGCATTACACTGAGAGTCTCAATGCCTTCAGGAGAGGAGGAATGAGCAGACAATTGGAGAGAAAACAATAATGCTGACTGCAAGGGACTGGTTGACAGTGTTTGACTCGATAAAAATACTCCTCTCTCTAACAGTGATACCATGGGACAACACTGCTCACAATTCAGCAAGCAGCTCTGTAGTTTTATTCCTAAGAATTGCTAAAAGAAGTGAAATTATCATTCTGCTGCTTTGGAGTAAAGTTAAGGTGTATAACATATAACTTTCTCTTTCCCTACTGATATCCAGTTTTAGAATCATAGAAACATAGAAAATAGGTACAGGAGTAGGCCATTTGGCCCTTCAAGCCTGTAGCACCATCTAATAAAATCATGGCTGATCATTCCCTCAGTACCCCTTTCCTGCTTTCCCTCCATACCCCTTGATCCCCTTAGCCGTAAGGGCCATATCTAACTCCCTCTTGAATATATCCAATGAACTGGCATCAACAACTCTCTGCGCAGGGAATTCCACAGGTTAACATCTCTCTGAGTGAAGAAGTTTGTCCTCATCTCAGTCCTAAATGGCCTATCCCTTATCCTTAGACTTTGTCCCTGGTTCTGGACTTCCCCAACATCGGGAACATTATACCCGCATCTAACCTGTCCCGTCCCGTCAGAATCTTATTTATTTCTATGAGATCCCCTCTCATCCTTCTAAACTCCAATGTATAAAGGTCCAGTTGATCCAGTCTCTCCTCATATGTCAGTCCTGCCATCCCGGGAATCATTCTGGTGAACCTTCGCTGCACTCCTTCAATAGCAAGAACGTCCTTCCTCAGATTAGGAGACCAAACCCGAACACAATATTCCAGGTGAGGCCTCACCAAGGCCCTGTACAATTGCAGTAAGACCTCCCTGCTCCTATATTCAAATCCCCTAGCTATGAAGGCCAACATACCATTTGCCTTCTTCACTGCCTGCTGTATCTGTATGCCAACTTTCAATGACTGATGAACCATGACACCCAGGTCTCGTTGCACCTCCCCTTTTCCTAATCTGCCACCATTCAGATAATATTCTCTCTTCGTGTTTTTGCCCCCAAAGTGAATAACCTCACATTTATCCACATTATACTGCATCTGCCATGTATTTGCCCAATCACTGAACCTGTCCAAGCCACCCTGCAGCCTCCTAGCATCCCCCTCACAGCTCACACCGCCACCCAGTTTAGTGTCATCTGCAAACTTGGAGATATTACACTCAATTCCTTCATCCAAATCATTGATGTATATTGTAAAGAGCTGGGGTCCCAGCACTGAGCCCTGCGGCACTCCACTAGTCACTGCCTGCCATTCTGAAAAGGACCCGTTTATCCCGACTCTCTGCTTCCTGTCTGCCAACCAGTTCTCTATCCACGTCAGTATATTACCCCCAATACCATGTGCTTTGATTTTGCACACCTATCTCTTGTGTGGGACCTTGTCAAAAGCCTTTTGAAAGTCCAAATACACCACATCCACTGATTCTCCCTTGTCCACTCTACTGGTTACATCCTCAAAAAATTCCAGAAGATTTGACAAGCATGATTTCCCCTTCATAAATCCATGCTGACTTGGACCGATCCTGTCACTGTTTTCCAAATGCGCTGCTATTTCATCCTTAATAATTGATTCCAACATTTTCCCCACTACTGATGTCAGGCTAACCGGTCTATAATTACCTGCTTTCTCTCTCCCTCCCTTTTTAAAAAGTGGTGTTACATTAGCTACCCTCCAGTCCATAGGAACTGATCCCGAGTCGATAGACTGTTGGAAAATGATCACCAATGCATCCACTATTTCTCGGGCCACTTCCTTAAGTACTTTGGGATGCAGACTATCAGGCCCCAGGGATTTATCGGCCTTCAATCCCATCAATTTCCGTAACACAATTTCCCGACTAATAAGGATATCCTTCAGTTCCTCTTTCTCACTCGTACTTCCGGAAGGTTATTTGTGTCTTCCTTCGTGAAGACAGAACCAAAGTATTTATTCAGTTGGTCTGCCATGTTTTTGTTCCCCATTATAAATTTACCTGAATCCGACTGCAAGGGACCTACGTTTGTCTTCACTAATCTTTTTCTCTTCACATATCTATAGAAGCTTTTGCAGTCAGTTTTTTGTCCCTGGTAAGCTTCTTCTCGTACTCTATTTTCCCCCTCCTTAACTAAACCCTTTGTCCTCCTCTGCTGAATTCTAAATTTCTCCCAGTCTTCAGGTTTGCTGCTTTTTCTGGCCACTTTATATGCCTCTTCCTTAGATTTAACATTATCCTTAATTTCCATTGTTAGCCACGGTTGAGCCACCTTCTCCGTTTTATTTTTACTCCAGACAGGGATGTACAATTGTTGAAGTTCATCCATGTGATCTTTAAATGTTTGCCATTGCCTGTCCACCGTCAACCCTTTAAGTATCAATTTCAGTTATCAATATTTGTATGCCAGACAATGTATATTGCTCACCTTGATGATGACTAGAAAAAAGAATCCGCTATTATGATGGTAATTCCATTCCAGGCAGAGCTTGTGTGATTAGTTTAGATACGACTGGGGCTGTATAATGGTGCAAGAGCTCTTCATTACTGATTGGGGAGACCTATAAAGCAGTTCAAGGTTTGATTTTCCCTTCTGCTCGTATTGGCGTTTCAGCAGGAGCAGGGATAAAAAATGTGTATTGAGAAATATTTTGCCAGTTGAGTTCTTTAACTATTGTATAGAAAATTCAGGTAGATTATTATTATAGTTAAATGCAAAGGACAGATTGCAGCCACCCCACCCCAACCCGAATAATTTTCTAACCATGCCACAGGCATGATTCCTGCCTCTGTGCGTCCAACGCCCCAGTCTGAACCACACTTCACAACCTCAACATCCTATTTGACCCCGAGCTGAGATTCCATCCGCATCCTCTCCATCACAAAGGCTCCTTCATTTCAGCTCCATCAGATCGCGCGCTTCAGCCCAACTGCTGCTGAAACTCTCGGCCATGCCTTTGTCATGTCCAAACCTGACTATTCCAATGCCTTGCTGGCCTGCCTGCCATCTTCCACCCTCTATAATCTTCAGCTTGTCTGAAACTCTCCTGCCCCACCCCATGTCATGCTCAACATTGATAAATGTAAAAGGCAGATTGCGTGACATTGTAAACCAGCATTGGCACCCGATCCTCAAATACCTCATTTAAAATTCTCATCCTTGCGTTTAAAGCCCCTCATGGCTTCTCCTCTCCCCTCCCTAGCTCTGTAAATTTCTCCAACACTGCCACCCCTGCCCCCCTCCCACCTAGTCTACTCAGTCTCTCCTCATTGAACAGTACCCCCTTCCCAGGAATCAGTCTGGTGAACCTTTGTTGCACTCCCTCTATGGCAAGTATATCCTTCCTTAGGTAAGGAGACCAAAACTGTGCACAATACTCCAGGTGTGGTGTCACGAGGGCCCTATATAATTGCAGTAAGACGTTTTTACTCTTATACTCAAATCCTCTTGTAATAAAGGCCAACATACCATTTGCTGTGTATCAAAATAAAAATAAGCATTCAGTTTGTAATGCATGGACAATCTCTCTCTCTTAAACTGTTGTGTATACTGCTCCTTCGTTGTACTCCCCGTCTCATTATTACCTTGTCTCCACAGATGTTAACAGCTGGCTACTGACATTTGGGTTCCAACTCCACAATGTTATTCCTGGTTTCCCTGTACCCAGGCAGGGCCTGGAAGAGCCTTCGTATGAACTTTTAAAGAGTCAAGAATGGGATGATGTACCGGTAAGATTCATCAACACTATCAACCATATGACTGAGGAAAAGAACAAAAGAAATAGGAGCAGGAGTAGGCCAATAAAGATAATGGCTGATCTGATCTTGGCCTCAATCCACTTTCCTGCCTGCTCCCCATAACCCTTGACTTCCCTATTGTTCAAAAATCTGTCGATCTCCATCTTAAATATATTCAATGACCCAGCCTCCACAGCTCTCTGGGGTAGAGAAGTCCAAAGATTCATGACCCTTCGAGAGAAGAAATTCCTCCTCATCTCCGTTTTAAATGGGCGATCGCTTATTCTGAAAGTATGCCCCCTCGTTCTAGATTCCCCCACGAGGGTAACATCCTCTCTGCATCTACCTTGTCGAGCCCCCTCATAATCTTATACGTTTCAATAAGATCACCTCTCATTCTTTTAAACTCCAATGAATATAGGCCCAACCTGCTCAACCTTTCTTCATAAGACAAACCCTTCATCTCAGAAATCAACCTCGTGAACCTACTCAAACTAGTGAGTATTGCAGAGCAAACCAGACCTTTGACCTCTGCAGCCAGATTTGACTTCACAGAGGTGATGAGTAATAACCCAGCTCCATAGAGAAGCTGAGTCATCCAACACCTTCCCTTACAAAAGGACAGCGTTAAAATCGTGCAATGCACTATCAGCAACACACAGCTTTAAATGCTAGTATGAAGTATGTTTTAGAAACAGAAAAAGGCAATTAGATAAATCAAGCCTGTCCCTTTTTCATAGAGTTAGGGGGGTATTCTCATCCACAACCCCACCCAGAATGAGGGAAGGTTTGGACAAAGGCAAGGGAATACACATTAAATGGTACGACACTGAAAAGTGTAGAGGAACAAAGGGACCTTGGAGTGCAGGTCCACAGATCCCTGAAGGTAGCAGGCCAGGAAGATAAAGTGGTTAAGAAGGCATACGGAATACTTGCCTTTATAAGTCGAGGCAAGGAATATAAGAGCAAGGAGGTTATGCTTGAACTGTATAAAACACTGGTTAGGCCGCAGCTGGAGTACTGTGTGCCGTTCTGGTCACCACATCACAGGAAAGAAGTGATTGCACAGTAAAGAGTGCAGAGGAGGTTTACAAGAAATTTGCCTGGACTGGAGAATTTTAGCTATGAGGAAAGATTGAAGATGCTGGGTCTGTTTTCTTTGGAAAAGAGGAGGCTGAGGGGAGATGTGATTGAGGTGTATAAAATGATGAGGGGCCTGGATAGAGTGGACAGGAAGGACCTGCTTCCCTTGGCAGAGGGGTCAACAACCAGGGGACATAGATTTAAAGTAATTGAGGGGAGGTTTAGAGGAGATACGAGGGAAATTTCTTCACCCAGAGGGTGTAGGGGTCTGGAACTCACTGCCTGAAAGGGTGGTAGAGGCAGGAACCCTCACCACATTTAAAAGCTACTTGGATGTGCACTTCAAGTGCCGTAACCTACAGGTTCACAACCCTCTGGGAGAAGAAATTCCTTCTCAACTCGGTTTTAAATTGGCTCCCCCGTATTTTGAGGCCGTGCCCCCTAGTTCTAGTCTCCCCGACCAGTGGAAACAACCTCTCTGCCTCTATCTTGTCTATCTCTTTCATTATTTTAAATGTTTCTATAAGATCACCCCTCATCCTTCTGAACTCCAACAAGTAAAGACCCAGTCTACTCAATCTATCATCATAAGGTAACCCTCTCATCTCCGGAATCAGCCTCGTGAATCGTCTCTGTACCCCCTCCAAAGCTAGTATATCCTTCCTTAAGTAAGGTGACCAAAACTGCACAAAACTCTACCCTTATACAGTTGCAACAGGACCTCCCTGCTTTTGTACTCCATCACTCTCATCACCCCTTAATCTTTTATACTGCGACCCTAGTCTACACAACCTGTTCTTATAATTCAACCGTTTTTAGCCTATCCTCCTGGTGAATCTCTGCTGCACCCTCCAAGGCCCATTGATCCTTCCTGAGCTGCAGTGTCCAGAACTGAACACAATACTCCAGATGAGGTCTAGCCAGAGCTTTATACAACAACAACAACTTGTATTTAAATAGCATCTTTAACATAGTAAAACACCCCCAGGTGCTTCACGGGAGTATTATAAGACAGAAATTTGACACCGAGCCGCATAAGGAGAAATTAGAGCAGATGATCAAATGCTTAATCAAAGAGATGGGTTTTAAGGAGCGTCTGATAGAAGGAAAGAGAGGCAAAGAGCCGGAGAAGTTTAGGCAGGAAATTCCAGAGCTTAGGCAACAGAAGGCATGGCCAATGGTAGAGCGATTATAATCAGGGATGCTCATCTTGGGGGCGGGCGGGGGGGCTGGGGGTGCGGTTGTGTGACTGGAGGAGATTACAGAGATAGGGAGGGGCGAGGCCATGGAGGGATTTGAAAACAAGGATGAGAATTTTGAAATCGAGGCATTGCTTAACCGGAAGCCTTGGTGCGAGTTAGGACGTGGGCAGCTGAGTTTTGGATGACCTGAAGTTTATGTAGGGTAGAATGTGGGAGTGCGTTGGAACAGCCAAGTCTCGATCGCACAAAGGCATGGCTGATTGTAGCTTAACTTCGATCCCCTTGTATTCCAGCATTCCTTTCGCATTTTTAATTTTTTTGTACCTGTCCACGAGTGATTTCTGTTCAAGGACCCCTAAATCTCTGCTCCTCCTCAGTTCCTAGCTTCTCGCCGTTTAGAAAATACTCTGATCTATCTTTCTTGGGTCCAAAGTGAATTACCTCATACTTGCCCACCCTGATTTACATGGCAAATTGCATGGAAGATTCCTTAGCTCTGTTTTGTATTCGGAAATGTATCTCTGCATTATGCTTTCCTATTCATTTAAACAGGAACTATTGGGCTACAACTCTGTCTTAGGTGTTAGCGTGCATTACCGCATCTGCCGCCTGTTAAGCGCCTTCTCTGATAGAGGACAATGGAACTGAATATCAGGCGGGGCGTATTATGGGCGGCCAATATAGTAGCGTCCGGTTTGTGCTATCGCCCAAGATGTATTTCTACCCCGCCATGTGTAAATAAAAACGCAGTTTGTATATTGTGCTTTGTTTCAGAACACAAAGGGAATTTTACTCTCGTCGCTCATGCATTTGTTTTTTTGGTCTTGTTTCTAGTTTCTGTCTGGAGTGCAACAAACAGTAGCAAGACAAGCAAAGGCCTTCATGAGCCTGGGCAAAATGCCAGAGATTCAGATTGGCAGACACCAGGCCAACGGAGAGAAGCCATGGCTCTGGTTTGGAACGGTGAAGTCTCTGGTCGGCAAGGGGGTCATGCTCGCAGTCAGTCAAGGGAAAGTGACGACCAACGTGCTCAACATCGCAAACGAGGACTGCATAAAGGTGGCGGCAGTGCTGAACGGTGGGTACTACCTGGACAACCTGCACTACACGATCGAGGGCAAAGACACTCACTACTTCATCAAAACCGCCTCGCCCGAAAGTGACCTCGCAACGCTGCGCCTGACCAGCGGGCGCAAGGCGCTGGAGAACGGCATCAACGTCACTGTTTCGCAGTCCACCACTGTGGTGAATGGCAGGACTCGAAGGTTTGCCGATGTGGAAATGCAGTACAGCGCCTTGTCGCTCCACGTTCGCTACGGGACGACCCTGGACGAGGAGAAGGCTCGAATCCTGGAACAGGCCAGGCAGAGAGCGCTGGCGAGCGCTTGGGCCCGAGAGCAGCAGAGAGTGAGAGACGGCGAGGAAGGGGTCAGGCTATGGACAGAAGGAGAAAAGCGACAGCTGCTGAGCGCGGCCAAAGTGCAAGGATACGATGGGTACTATGTACTCTCTGTGGAGCAATACCCAGAGCTAGCGGACAGTGCGAGCAATATTCAGTTCTTAAGACAGAACGAAATAGGAAAGAGGTAACACACTGGCTAGTTGGTGGCTGCCAAAGAGATAAACTCAACACTGTCTCCTGTTTCTAGGAGAACAGGATATTAGTTTTGCTGCCCTCAGTTACCACAGGGTAATCTGAAGAGACTGAAATATTACTGAAGCTGGAGCTAGGCCTCTGCTCAGATCTATCTGTAGCACAAGTTCTTTCCTAGCACTGTTGGACTTGGTGGAACAACTTTTTCTACTCACCTGGAGCCTACAAAAGGGGAAGAAAGGTGGATACTGCAAACAAAAACTCCAAATCACCCTTGATATACAGGATTGTCAACTGCTTCAAAAAGAAAATTGTTTACAGTTGAATGCCACTACACACATACCCATGGTTGGACTAACATATGTAAAAAAAAAAATGCTTAACTGTTTTGTACTTGGCCAAACCTGTCGACTGTTTTCTGTTGTTTAAGAAACACTGTATTAAGCATTAGAATCAGTGTCCCAATACAGAAACTAACTGTGTATTATTACATGAGTAACCTTTGCTTACCAGAAGTAGTCTTAATCCTTCCTCACTCACAGTAAGTGATGCAACACATTGGACCCGTGGCAGAGAAAGGAACAACACTGCTTCATCACTGTACTGTGGAGTGGAGGGACTTCCTCTGCTTTCAATTGTGCTGCTTTATACAATGACACTTTGTGCACAGCAGTGTGACTGTGACACCAACAGAAAGCTACTCTTAGCGATTTTACAACGCCATCGGATTTGCCTTGGGAAGTTACGCGACATACAGGATCACTCTCACAGCAAAGCGAAGGAAACCCTTTACTTTTTGTAAAATGTGTGAGACCAGTACCTTATGGAGTTTTTATATGAATTCCAATTTACTGTTCATCAGATACTAGTCTCAGAAGATGTTAATTTATGTAAAGTGTTTCAAAGAAGTTTATACTTGAAAATAAAATCTTTAAAATACAGTGGCTGTCTCGGAACCTGATTTTCAGCTGGCAGGCTGGGGGGAAAGAGATTCCACGGCACCATCCTTTTCAGTACAGTACTTGTCCAAATTTGTCCCCTTTTATTACTTTAAACCAATATATACCCTGATTTATTTACAAAATTCAGCAGAATGAGGAAAGTCCATTTTTAAATTGTAAAGGTGCTTTGAGGTGTATTTTCATCCATTCACTAATGTTAGTGAAAAAGTTAGTGCGAGTTTTAGAGTAAAAGAGAAAGAACTTGCAATGATGCAGCACTTGTGTAGTGGAAAATGGTGGCTAAAATCGCAGAAATCTTTCCTCAATCTGTGCAGAGAAATTGCGGCCTATTGTCAATATGGGGGAGGGGGGATGAACCTTTGTTTCATTTATAGCGGCTACTGTTTTAAGTCATGTGTAAATACATTACTGATCATGTGACTGACTCATTTTTATATATCATCCCACATCAAGTCACCTGGGTATGAGTGCAGCACTGTCGGAGGTGCTGTCTTTCGAAAGAGACGTTAAACTGAGGTCCTATCTGCCATCTCAGGTGAGTGTAAAAGATTCCACAATTTTTCAAGACGAGCAGGGAGTTCTCCTTGTGTCCTGGCCAATACTTATTAGTTGATCAGCCCCACTAAACCAGTTAAAGGCGCTATATAAATGCAAGTTATTGTTTAATCATTCACCTCATTGCTGTTTGTGGACTCTTGCTGTGCACAAATTGGCTGCTACGTTTCCTACATTACAACAGTGACTACAGTTCAAAAGTACTATAGCTGTAAAGCACTGTGGGACATCCTGAGTTTGTGAAAGATGCTAGTTCTTTATTTCTATTCTGCCTAAATGCATGGCGGTTTCGTCGTAAGTTTGATTACTTTAGTGGGCAATAAACCATGTAGCATATACAACAATAAAATATATTGAAAGGATTTTGAATTTTTTTAAGCTTGAGCATCAGATCTCGACTGACAAAGACAAATTATCCTGAAGATTTTTTCCTCCAAACAATCACAGAAAATGTCCCTTTGGCCACGGTGTAGCAGCGACTACTACACTATAATTGCAGAGCGAATGTGATCGGGACCCAGGAGAGGCGTAAGTTCGGGGCCCAGGAGAGGCGAGAGCCCAGGGGCAGCACAGGCCAGCCCACACTGCGATATGTGTGCGCATTAGGTCCGTGCAGCAGAGCTGGTCTCCAGTCGTCTTGGTTAATCCTTGCCACTGGACCAAGACTTATCTCTGTCAAGCCTGCGTGGTGGCTGGTGTGCAACGGCCACCACACGTTAAAAAAATCCACGCACAGGTATCTTCCACCCTTCAACATGTAGTTCGGGATCCTAGAATATTAGGCCCTTCATTGAAACACCTGTGAACTCATTGAATTCATCCCTTTTTGGCGTGGAAGCAGGTCATCCTCGATTCGAGGGATCGCCTAAGAAGGCGAAGAAGAAGAAGATGATAAAACCCATTATTACTTTCTGTACAAAACAAAGAGAAAACAACGTATGTACCTGGTATTAAAGCAGAGCTTAAAACACCAAAGGTAAGGTCAAATGGCACAACAAACTTTCTCACATGGCAGCTGCAACCTTGAATGAGCTTTAGAAATGGACCTCTTTGGGTTGAAAATCCACAGCTATTCCGATGGACTCCCACCGTATCCTGGCAGGAGTCTAGAACAACTGCTAACTGCAACTTGCATTTATATCGCGCCTTTAATGAAGAAAACAGTTGAATCCGCCAGGACCCAGATACATCATGTCCCGACCACCAGGTGGCTTCTACAGGATGGTCTTGTGAGGGTGCAGTCTTACTACCGTTACTACCAGGCCCTCAACAGAAGGGGGGCGGGGGCAGGGATGTCCTCAGTCAGGTTCTCTGGAGTAGGGTTCGGGATTGACCCTGCTCTCACCAGGTGTATCTTACCAATGGGGTAGATGTGGTTGACCGCCTGAGCGTCCCAGTCCAGGATTGGGGCCTTGGACACCAAAGGTCGGGAATACATATTTTAAAAATATTACATGTCCTAACTCTGGCTCCCGGTTAAGCAACGGCTCGATTTTAAAACTCTCGTCCCTGTTTTCAAATCTCTCCATGGCCGTTGAACTGCTGTTTCTTGTAAGTGGTGCGAATGCAACACCATGTGGATGAATGAAGAAAAGTTCCCGCTTAAACATTGATTGGAGCAGTCTTTTCCCATTTCCCAAGGTGAACTCATAAAACGCCGCTCACCCATTATTCTTGTAAATCTTTTCTGCACCCTCCTTGCTTTTGTACACTATACCTCTATTTATGAAGCTCGGGATCCCAAATGCTTTTTTTTAACAGCTTTCTCAATCTGCCTTGCGTCATCTTCAACGATTTGTGCACATATACCCCTAGGTCTCTCAATTCATGCACCCACTTTAGAATTGTAGCATTTAGTTTATATTACCTCTCCTCGTTCTTCCTACCAAAATGTATCACTTCGCACTTTTCTGCGTTAAATTTCATCTGCCACGTGTCCACCATTCCACCAACCTATGTCCGCTTCAACTGGAGTATTGTGTCCACTCACCCAAAAAAGACTTCCACAAAATTTTCCAGCCATTTCTGCTGCTGAAGCACCCCAAACTCTGCAAAGGCCCGCTACTCGGCTGTTCTCTTCACACCCCACCCCCCCCCCATGACCTTCAGTAGGGGTAGCGGCAGAGACCACTTATGCCTGGATGGTTCTTCCCTTTTATCTATTTATTTTGGAGGAATAACTACAAAGTCTGCAACTGATGTTTACGAGGTGACAACTTTCATAATTTTAGACTGGTTTTGAGCTGCATCAAATAATCCGTAATACAATTTGCCATTAAGCTTCCAGGATAGAAAATCCTCTGGGATTCCACCTATCGCAGAGCATAACATGGAGCAAAATGAGGGTCACAGTGAAAGAGGAGGTAGTTGAGATACTGGATGGGATAAAAATTGATGAAGAGGAGTTACTAAAAAAAGCTGGCTGTACTTGAAAGTAGATAAGTCACCAGGACCAGATGGGACACATCCTAGGATGCTGAGGGAAGTAAAGGTTGAAATTGTGGCGGTACTGGCCATAATCTTCCAATTCTCCTTAGATACGGGGATGGTGTTAGAGGACTGGGGAATTTCAAATGTTACACCCTTTTCAAAAAAGGGTTTAAGGATAACCCCAGCGACTACAGGCCAGGCAGTTTAACCTCGGTACATAAGAAATAGGAGCAGGAGTAGGCCATACGGCCCCTCGAGCCTGCTCCGATAGTCGGGAAGCTTTTAGAAACAATAATCCGGGACAAAATTAACAGTCACTTGGACAAGTGTGGAATTAAGGAAAACCAGTATGGATTTGTTAAAGTCAAATCGTGTTTAACTAACTTGATTACGTTTTTTGATGAGGTAACAGAGAGGGTTGATGAGGACAATGCAGTTGATGTGTCCATGGACTTCCAAAAGGTGTTTCATAAATACCACATAACAGGCTTGCCAGCAAAGTTGAAGCCCATGGAATAAAAGGGACAGTGGCAGCACAGATATGAAATTGGCTAAGTGACAGGAGAGTAGTGGTGAACGGTTGTTTTTCGAACTGGAGGAAGGTATACAGTGGTGTTCCCCAGGGGTCGGTACTAGGACCACTGCTTTTCTTGATACATATTAATGACTTTGATTTAGGTGTACAGGGCACAATTTCAAAACTTGCACATGGCACAAAACTTGGAAGTATAATGAACAGTGAGGCGGATAGTGATAGACTTCAAGCGGCCATAGATTGGTGGAATGGGCAGACACGTGGCAGATGAAATTTAACGCAGAAAAGTGCAAAGTGATACATTTCGGTAGGAAGAATGAGGAGAGGCAATATGAACTAAACGCTACAATTCTAAAGTGGGTGCATGAATAGAGAGACCAAGGGGTATATGTGCACAAATCGTTGAAGATGACGCAAGGCAGGTTGAGAAAGCGGTTAAAAAAGCATTTAGGATCCTGGGCTTCATAAATAGAGGTATAGTGTACAAAAGCAAGGAGGGTATGATGAACCTTTAAAGAACACTGGTTCAGCCTCAACTGGAGTATTGTGTCCAATTCTGGGCACCACACTTTAGGAAGGATGTGAAGCCCTTAGAGAGGATGCAGAAAAAATTTACAAGAATAGTTCCAGGGATGAAGGACTTCAGTTACATGGATAGACTGGTGAAGCTGGGGTTGTTCTCCTTAGAGCAGAGAAGGTTGAGAGTAGATTTGATAGAGGTGTTCAAAATCATGAGGAGTCTAGACAGTAGATGGAGAGAAATTGTTCCCATTGGCGGAAGGGTCGAGAACCAGAGGACACAGATTTAAGGTGATTGGCAGAAGAACCAAAGGCGACATAAGGAAAAACATTTTATGCAGCGAGTGGTTAGGATCTGGAATGTACTGCCTGAGAGGGTGGTGGAGGCAGATTCAATCGTAGCTTTCAAAAGGGAATTGGAAAAGTACCTGAAGTAAAATAAATTTCAGGGCTATGAGGAAAGGGTGAGGAAGCGAGACAAGTAAGACTGTAAGATGATTAACAAAGTGATGTAGTTCCTCAGACTACATTAGGACTACAGATGACTTGCACAAAACCAGGGCCTTTAATCAAGAGGATTTTTCAGAAGGTATTTAATAAGGAGCTTCACAAGAGGTTTGTTGAAGCAAATTTGCTCGTGTGGTATAAGAGGAAATGAAGCAGTGAGTAGCCTAATAGAAAGTTGGGTAACGGGCAGAAAACAAAGAGGGTAAATGGGTATTGCTTCGACTAGAGAAGGGTTGGAAGTGATGTACCCCAACAGTTAGTGCTGGGTCCACTTTTGTTCTTGGGCTATATGTAAATGATTTGGACGTCGGCATAGGCAACGTAATCCTGAGATTTGTTTACGGCACAAAAGCAAGAAATTTGGCAAACAGTGAGTAGGACTGTAAAAGACTTGGAAAGACACAGGCGACCAGAATGGGCAGATCGGTGACAAATGTGATTTAGTGTGGATAAGCAGGAGGTACTAAATTTTGGAGGAGAAGACAAGAAATTGGTGTATATACTTAATGGAAAGATGGTGAATGGTGTGGATGAACAGAGAGATTTCAAATACATAATTCATTGAAAGTGTGAGGACAAGTTAGGTAAAGCCATAAAAAAACATGGGTTTTATAAACATAAGCATTGAGTAGATAAGAGTAACAAAGTAATGATGCATTTATTTAAAATACATTGGTTAGACCACAGTTCGAGTATTTTGTGCAGTTTTGGGTTCTTCATATAGAAAGAACAATAAAGTCCCAAAGATTTCACAGCGTAGATTCACCAGGACAATACCAGGGAAACTACAGTCATGAGGAGAGACTTAAGATACTGGGGACTGGATTTCCGTTTGGCTTATGCCTCTGTTAGTGCCCTGGAGGGGCGGTAATGGGTCTCAAAATGTGAAGCACCCGGGCGGCCAGCTTTCAGCAGCCCGCCGGGAAGTTTGGTGCCGGTTCTGCGGTGGCACTGAGCAGTACTGTGCCGGCATGCAACGCCCCCGCTATCGTCCCGATATGAACAGTGGTTTTGTGCTGACCCCAGAGAAGGCTGGCAGAACTGCACCGGTGGCGGTGAGGGAAGGAATGACTGCACAAGGTAAGTGTGATTGGTTTTTGTTTTGTTTTATTTTCGCGATTTATTTTTATTTGGGGTGAGCAAGGTATTGGGAATGTTTTTTGTGCCGATTTTCTTTTTCCAGGGAGGCCTCTCTTAGGGCGCTCCGAAGTGGCTCTTGAGCTCGATATTGAGCTGCTCACCCAGCCTAGCGCCCTAAGAGAGGTGTGGAACGCCTCACTTAACGCTCCGCTCTCACGTCGCAGCAACCAAATTTGTTGGCTGTCATCGCAAACCATTTCCTGGCGCAAAATTTACCGCCCCGCCACCATTAGCGCCCGAAGAATCCTCCAATAGAAAATCCAGCCTGGGACTATTTCTACTGGAGATTAGAATGTCAATCGAGGCTTTTAAAGCAATGAAGAGTTTTGATGGCGAATAGAGAAAGACAATTTCCTCTGTTTGGGTCGTCAGTAACAAGGAGTCACTTGGAGAGATTAGAAGAAATTTCTTCACACAGAGGATTGTTAGAGCAGAGAATGCTTTGCCACGGGGAACGGTTGAACCACAGACTGTTATGTCTTGTATAGAGTCAGACTAGAGACTACAAGCTCAAAGTACGGTGTGACCGTAGTCCTTTATTACAGACCTCAGAGGCCCCCTTATATACAGGTGCTCCCAAGGGATTGTGGATTCCCTTGGGACTCCAGGGGATAAGCCCTCTGGTGGTTAGACATGGTATTTACAGGTTTACATATATAACACTGTACCTTTCCTCACTTCCCCATACCTCTGCCACCTTTCACACTATATCCACACTATATGACCATGTATGCACATGCCCAGAATATCTCACAAGGCCATCAGTAACACACACCCTATTGGCGGGAGAATAGGGGACATAATACAAGGGCACAGGTGGGCACAGGAGGAGGGTGAGCCTACATCTATGTCCCGTCCCCACTCGAGGAGCAGCTCATGGACATCGTGGGCGCAGGGTCAAGTGGCGAGGCTGGAGGATGTGTCCCACGGGGTTTATGTGCATCTTGATTTTTTTTTTCCCCTTCCCACTCTACTATTACCCTACATACCCTGCATGACCAAGTGCAGGCATGTTCAGCAGCTAGTCACTGCTTACCCTTGACATTAACTGTCTAAATGCGCTGGAGAAAGGGGAAGAGAATCCATGATCTTATTGAATGGCGGAGCAGGCTCAAGGGGCCAAATGGCCTATTCCTGCTCCTATTTCTTACGTTCTTATCAGACAGCCCAGGAAGTATCTCACCCAAGGGAGGATCTCGCATCCCGTCCCTGCTGCAGAAGGCTCAGAAGATGACTGAGGGTTCAGGCTATAGAAGAAGACTAAAGGCTGCACGCCAGTAACTTGGGTTGCCTGTCAGCAAACCACCGCGCACTGGCACAGAGTATGGAGGAGTCCAACTCCAACCTGTGTGGGCTCCTGACCCGGGCAAGAGTCGAAAATGGGGCAAATGGTCAGCTCTGTGAGCACTGCACGGGGGCCCGAACCTGTTGAGCCTCTGGCAGCTCCTTTACTGGGAGTTAAGACTGCTGCCACTCGGGCCATGAGCAACACAATGGAAAGGGGCTTCAAGAGCCTCACGTCACTCCGGCACTTTGTTCTAAGGCAGACCAACGGGGAGTGCTGAGGCACCCAGGGAGGGGCAGGTGCTGCCGCATCTCAGGCCTGCTCTCCTGCCAGCCTCGCAGCCAGGGCCCTTGCTGGTGTCGAGCAGACAGCTGGCCCAGACATCCCTGGCCGCCACAGAGATGCAGCAGTCTGCAGCCGAGCCCTCTGAACACAGAGCTCCTCAGTCGCCCACTGCGGCCATCTCCATCACCGTCCGTGGCTGTTCAGCAGCCTTCCCCCTCCCAAGCTCCAGCTGCAGGGGGACCACCTTGTAGGCTAGGGAAAACAACGCCACCAATCATTTGTATTTATAAAGCGCCTGTAACGTAGTGAAACTTCCCAAGATGCTTCGCAGGAGTATTATGAGATGATAAATTTGACATCGAGCCGCATAAGTAGAAATTAGCGCAGGTGACCCAAGAGCTTGGTCCAAGAGGTAGGTTTTAAGGAGCGTCTTGAAGGAGGATAGAGATGCAGAGATGTTTAGGGAGGGAGTTCCAGAGCTTGGGGCCTGGGCAACAGAAGGCACGGCCACCGATGGTTGAGCGATTATAATCAGGGATGCTCAAACATAGAAACATAAAAAGTAGGTGCAGGAGTAGGCCATTCGGCCCTTCGAGCCTGCACCACCATTCAATATGATCATGGCCGATCATGCAACTTCAGTACCCCATTCCTGCTTTCTCTCCATACCCTTTGATCCCTTTAGCCGTAAGGGCCACATCTAACTCCCTTTTGAATATATCTAACGAACTGGCCTCAACAACTTTCTGTGGTAGAGAATTCCACAGGTTCACAATTCTCTGACTGAAGAAGTTTCTCCTCATCTTGGTCCTAAATGGCTTACCCCTTATCCTTAGACTGTGACCCCTGGTTCTGGACTTCCCCAACATCAGGAACATTCTTCCTGCATCTAATTTGTCCAGAGGGCATAATTAGAGGAGCACAGACATCTCAGTGGGGGTTGTGAGGCTGGAGGAGATTACAGAGATAGGGAGGGCGAGGCCATGGAGGGATTTGAAAATAAGGATGAGAATTTTGAAATCGAGGTGTTGTTTAATTGGAAGCCAATGTCGGCCAGCGAGCTCAGGGGTGATGGGTGAGTGGGACTTGGTGCGAGTTAGGCCATGGGCAACTGAGTTTTGGATCACCTCTAGTTTACCAATGTAACTATTTGTACACGTTGAACCTCTCTCATCTGGGACTCCCTTATCCGGCACCACCCCTCGTCTGGGACCATTCCCAGCCACCGGATGGCGCATGCGCAGAACCTCGACCTAAACTCCCCAGGTTTCCCATTCCCTTTTTAAACACAACGGTGATAACCTTTCCTTTATGATTTAATTAAATCATTCACCTAAATAGAAAATCCACACACTTACTAGAAAGAAAGTGATCAGCAGTAGCAGAAGCCCCCTCAACCTAGAACACCTCAGGGCCTGTCAGCCTGCTGACACCTCGGGGCCCAGAGAGACTGGGGGAGAAACTAAGTGAGAGGCTGGGGGGGGGGGGGGCGGGGGGGAAAGTGAGTGAATGGCTGGGAGGAGAGTGAGTGAGTGGCTGGGGGTGGGGGGAGAGTGAGTGGCTGGGGGGGGGGGGAGAGAGAGAGTGAGAGGCTGGGGGTGGGGAGAGAGAGTGGGTGGCTGGGGGGTGGGGGGGAGAGTGAGTGAGAGACTGGGTGGGGGGAGAGTGAGTGAGAGGCTGGGTGGGGGGAGAGTGAGTGAGAGGCTGGGTGGGGGGAGAGTGAGTGAGAGGCTGGGTGGGGGGGGAGAGTGAGTGAGAGGCTGGGTGGGGGGAGAGTGAGTGAGAGGCTGGGTGGGGGGCGAGTGAGTGAGAGGCTGGGTGGGGGGCGAGTGAGTGAGAGGCTGGGTGGGGGGAGAGTGAGTGAGAGGCTGGGTGGGGGGAGAGTGAGTGAGTAGGTGGGGGGGAGAGTGAGTGAGAGGCTTGGGGGAGGGAGTGAGTGAGAGGCTGGGGGTGGGGAGTGAGTGGGAGGCTGGGGGGTGGGGAGTGAGTGGGAGGCTGGGGGGGGGTGGGTTGGAGTGAGTGATCGGCTCTGGGGGAGAGTGAGTGAGAGGCTGGGGTGGGGGGGTAGAGAGTAAGAGGCTGGGGGGGTTCGAGAGAGAGAGAGAGAGAGAGGCTGGGGAGTAGAGAGAGAGAGAGGCTGGGGGGGTAGAGAGAGAGAGAGGCTGGGAGGGTAGAGAGAGAGAGAGAGGCTGGGGGGGTAGAGAGAGAGAGAGGCTGGGGGGGGTAGAGAGAGAGAGAGAGGCTGGGAGGGCGGAGGGAGAGAGGCTGAGGTGGGGAGAGAGAGAGGCTGAGGTGGGAGGAGAGAGGGAGGCTGGGGCGTGGGGGGGGGGAGAGAGAGGCTGGGGGGGGTTGGTGGGGGAGAGAGAGGCTGGGGGGTGGGTGGGGGGAGAGAGAGGCTGGGGGGTGGGTGGGGGGGAAGAGAGAGAGGCTGGGGGGTGGGTGGGGGGAAGAGAGAGGCTGGGGGGTGGGTGGGGGGAGAGAGAGGCTGGGGGGTGGTTGGGGGGAGAGAGAGCCTGGGGGACGGGGAGAGAGAGAGGTTGGGGGGGGAGGCGGAGAGAGAGAGCGAGAGAGGCTGGGGGTGAGGGAGAGAGAGTGAGAGAGAGAGAGAGGCTGGGGGTGGGGGAGAGAGAGAGATAGAGGCTGGAGGGGCAGAGAGAGAGAGAGAGAGAGGCTGGCGGTGGGGGAGAGAGAGAGAGAGAGAGAGAGAGAGAGGCTGGGGGTGGGGGAGAGAGAGAGAGAGACACGGGTAGGGAGAGGGGGCCAGAGACACGGGCGGTACAAATAAGCACGTGCCTAGTTTAAGTAGAGTAGAATGTGGGAGGCCAAGCAGGAGTGCGTTGGAATAGTCAAGTCTAGAAGTAACAAATCGTAGCACAGAAGTCAGGCTTTGCACCAGGATCATTTCTAGTTGTCTATTGTCAATGATACGGAATAATTAAATAAAGAATGACTCGTCTTGCTGTTGTTGCTCATCTGTTAATTGTGCTGCCGATTTAACTTTCGTCCTGATGGTGATGAGAGGCTGAAGAAGATTTGCACGTTGTGAACATTAATGTGGTGGTTGTAAGGACTTTGGTGAGATGGGAGCAAGAAGTGTTGCTGCAGTGAGGAGAGGAGGGATTATTCCGGTGCACCTCCACTCCATCAACTGCTGCCTGACAACTCTGGCAGCTGGCTCGATTGGTCGCCCCCTCTCTTTCTCGTCATCCTTATCTTCCTCAGGCGCCTGTACTTCTTCCTCCCCAGATGGTTCCAAGAGTTGGCTCCCTTGGAGGGCAAAGTTATGGATTGATGCAGCAGCTGACCGCAAATGTGGAGGCTGGAAGCTGTAGAACAGAACCTTTCCCGAATGGTCACAGTAACTGAACCTCTGCTTGCGAAGACCAATGGTCTGCTCAATCAACACTAGCAGCCCGATCTTACACTCCTCTTCGCTGGCTGGCTTCTGCACCTCACAGGCTCCATTGTTTTGTGGCCTGAGGCCCAATATTGGGTGCTTCTCAGGCCTTACCATTCAGGTACAGGGCATTTACCCAGCGCCCACCCCCTCCCCACATGCGCAAAAAATGGACCCGTCTGATTTTCTCGGCCCTGATGCCAGTTACCATTCTGAATCCCATGGTGGACAACATTAATTTTTCCAGAATTAACTGACATACTATGGAACTTCATGAGAAGGCAGCATCCAATACTTGTTGATGCTGCTTCTTAACCATGAAGACAGGTTTGCTAAGATTAAGTAAAGATATTTAGCTTTCCACAATGAATCATGTAAAAGGATAAAGATGTTCCCCTGACAGTTTACTGCATGCAAAAAGCAGACTGACGGTTGCAGAGATCTACATGTGTCCAATACTTTATTCTGACTGACAGTTAGCATCTCTTCCCTAAAGTGTGAGCAATGACGAGACAAGAGAGGATGTATTTTCTGATTGAGTTTGGCCAATCAGCATATAATAGCCATGACTCAGTGGGTAGCATTCTTGCCTCTGAGTCAGAAGGTTGTGGGTTCAAGGCCCACTCCAAAGACTGGAACACAAAAATGTAGGTTGACACTCCCAATAAAGTACTGTCAGAGCTGCTGCCCTCTCAGATTCCATAGCACTATTCAAAGATGAACAGGATAGTTCTCCCCAGTGTCCTGGCAAATATTCATCTCTCAACCAACACCACCAAAACAGATTATCTGGTCGTTATCATATTGTTGTTCACAAATTGGCTGCTGAGTTTCCTACGTTACAAAAGTGATTTCACAAATTACCTCAATGGTTGTAAAGTGCTTTGGGACTCCCGGAGGTCGTGAAAGGCCAATATAAATGCAAGCTTGCTGTCTTTAAGTTGGGTGAATCTTACCTGTGTAGGTCTCGGTCTCGGCCAAAGCTGACAAGGCTCTGCTGCCCCTTTAAATGCCAGCCTCCTCTTCCAGTACTGCAACTGCAGTCTGCAGCAGAACTGCTGGGATTTTGCAATCGGTCACTGGTGGATTCGCTCCTATCAACAGGAATCCTTTGGGAGACTACCCTGCATCAATAGTGAGCCCCATATTTATTGGGGCGCAGAGTATTACAACAGAAGGTGCTTGTTCTTAAAGCTCAAACATTCAGACTTGCTGGCAGACTTTGGTCAGTTACTATTTTTGGGAACTCATTATAGGCAATCCCTCAAAATCAAGGAAGATTTGCTTCCACTCTAAAAGTGAGTTCTCAGATGACTGTACAGTCCAATACGGGAATTACAGTCTCTGTCACAGGTGGGACAGACAGTGGATGAAGGAAAGGGTGGGTGGAGAGCCTGGTTTGCCACACGCTCTTTGCGCTTGATTTCTGCGTGCTCTCAGCTACGAAACACAAGGTGCTCAGCGCCCTCCCGGATGCTCTTCCTCCACTTTGGGCTGTCTTGGGCCAGGGATTCCCAGGTGCCGGTGGGGATGTTGCATTTTATCAAGGAGGCTTTGAGGGTGTCTTTGAAGCGATTCCTCTGCCGACCTGAGCCTCGCTTGCCGTGTAGGAGTATCGAGCAGAGCGCTTGCTTCAGGAGTCTCGTGTCGGGCATGCGGACGATGTGGCCCACCCAACGGAGCTGGTCGAATGTGGTCAGTGCTTCGATGCTCGGGATGTTAGACTGATCGAGAACACTGACGTTGCATCTATCTTCCCAGTGGATTTGCAGGATTTTGCGGAGACAGCGCTGGTGGTACTTCTTCAGCACTTTGAGGTGTCTACTGTATATATTGCACATCTCTGAGCCATATAGGAGGGCGGGTGTCACTACTGCCCAGTAGACCATAAGCTTGGTGCCAGATTTGAGGCCCTGGTCTTCAAACACTCTCTTCCTCAGGCGACTGAAGGCTGCGCTGGCGCACTGGAGGCGGTGTTGGACCTCGTCGTCGATGTCTGCCCTTGCTGATAGTAGACTCCCGAGGTATGGAAAGTGGTCCACATTGTTCAAGGCCGCGTCATGGATCTTGATGGCCGGGGGTCAGTGCTGTGTGGCGGGGTCAGGTTGGTGTAGGACCTTTGTCTTACGGATGTTTAGTATAAGGCCTATGCTTTTGTACGCCTCGGTGAAGATGTTGACGATGGCTTGGAGTTCGGTCTCTGAATGTGCGCAGACGCAAGTGTTGTCTGTGTACTGTAGTTCAATGCCAGAGGATGGGACGACCTTATATGTAGCCTGGAGACAACGAAGGTTGAACAGGTCCCCATTGGTTCTGTAGATTAGTTTCACTCCAGCGGTGAGTTTGTTGAGAGTGAGATGGAGCATTGCAGCGAGAAGATCGAGAAGAGTGTTGACGCGATGATGCAGCACAGCTTGACCCTAGTCCATACGTGGATTGGGTCTGTCAGGATCACAGCTTGCATGTCATCGTAGAGCAGGCTGAGAATGGTGACAAACTTTTGCGGCAGACGAAATGGAGGAGGACGCTCTATAGTCCCGCTCGGTTGACCATGTCAAAGGCCTTTGTGAGGTCAAAGAAGGCCATGTACAAGGGTTGGTGTTGTTCCATGCATTTCTCTTGTAGTTGTTGCTCGGTGAAGATCATGTCCTTTGTCGCCCTTAGTGGACGAAATCTGTTGCACAGGGCCTCACCTGGAATATTGTGCTCAGTTTTGGTCTCCTAATCTGAGGAAGGATGTTCTTGCTATTGAGGGAGTGCAGCGAAGGTTCACCAGACTGATTCCCAGGATGGCAGAACTGACATATGAGGAAAGACTGGATCGACTGGGCTTGTATTCATTGGAGTTTAGAAGAATGAGAGGAGATCTCATAGAAACATACAAAATTCTGATGGGACTGGACAGGTTAGATGCAGGAAGAATGTTCCCGATGTTGGGGAAGTCCAGAAGATTTGTCAAGCATGATGTACCTTTCATAAATCCATGCTGACTTGGACCGATCCTGTCACTGCTTTCCAAATGCGCTGCTATTTCATCTTTAATAATTGATTCCAACATTTTCCCCACTACCGATGTCAGGCTAACCAGTCTATAATTCCCCGTTTTCTCTCTCCCTCCTTTTTTAAGAAGTGATGTTACATCAGCTACCCTCAAGAGTCGATAGACTGTTGGAAAATGATCACCAATGCATCCACTATTTCTAGGGCCACTTCCTTAAGTACTCTGGGATGCAGACTATCAGGCCTTGGGGATTTATCGGCCTTCAATCCCATCAATTTCCCTAACACAATTTCCTGAGTAATAAGGATTTCCTTCAGTTCCTCCTTCTCGCTAGACCCTCGGTCCTCTAGTATTTCCAGAAGGTTATTTGTGTCTTCCTTTGTGAAGACAGGACCAAAGTATTTGTTCAATTGGTCTGCCATTTCTTTGTTCCCCATTATAAATTCACCTGATTCTGACTGCAAGGGACCTACGTTTGTCTTCACTAATCTTTTTCTCTTCACATAAGCTTTTGCAGTCAGTTTTTATGTTCCCAGCAAGCTTCCTCTCATACTCTATTTCTCCCCTCCTAATTAAACCCTTTGTTCTCCTCTGCTGAATTCTAAATTTCTCCCAGTACTCAGGTTTGCTGCAATGAAGTTTGCAATGATATTACACACACACACTGCATGCAATACATTTTTTTTTAAGCATAAAGGTATGTATTGCAAAAATAACTAATCTACATGTAGAATATACATATTTGAAAAATGTTATGCCTGGGATTTCATTTACACATTAAGTAACGCCCCAAAATAATAGCCCCCAAATCCCAAATGTAGGCAAAATACTTACCACTGGTTAAAAAATTCAAATCAGTAAATTTAAAAAACAAATAAATCCCATCCAAATATAGAAATCTTATGCTAATGGTCAAAATATTTGAGTGGTAGATGCACTGGTCTTCAGTATGGCCAAAAAGGTCCATTAAAAAATTGATTAGACATACTGAGCTCCCCTGATGTCTCAGTTGGTAAAGAGAAAGTGATGAGAAGTTCCAAAGATCGATTTCTGTTCAATGCTGAATTGGGTTGGCAGTAGGGTCATTACAATTGGCCCTAGCTCCCTGGGTTGGGAAGAGGACATTTATCCAATGTTCTAACTTCTGATCACTATTTAGTGACATCTGCTGGATCGTACACATCAGACAAAGACTCACAAAGCCTTCAGAAGAAGACAGAAAACGAAAACATTATATATATATATTTTTAAATATACAAGGCTACTGACGACCCTCTTTAAATATTGTTTTGGAGGTTGGATGGCAATTCCTTAAAACATAAAAACAAGGTGGTTGGACCGAGGAAAACAGTCACTTTGTATGTAAAGGAAGGAAACGACTTGCATTTATATAGTACTTGTCTTGTACTTGCGAAGATTATTCTACGAGCACACAGATAAAACCAGCAATTAAAAAAAGCCCACTACTCTCAGATGCTTTAGTTCCACCTTCTGCTACACTCAGCATCTTCATTGGAAGATAAAACCTCAGATTCGAACTTTCTCCTTTTACTCACTCCCAACTGTCCATGCCTGGGAAGTGTCATATCATCTTTCAGGTATTCACCTTCTGGGTCTTTTCTTTTTTTTTTGTGTTGTTATTTCACGAACAAACTGAGTTTTCTCTGGGACATTTTTGTTTCTTCTTCATTTACTCTTCCAGGACTTCTTTGAAGTGCTCCTTCCAGCGGGTCCTGACTGCCTCGGGATCCTTAATGAGTGTCTCCCCGTTCTTTGCCAGCAGCGGGGTGGGGCCTTGAGTGCTTGGGCCATAGCTGGACTTAACTGCGGTGAAGACTACGAAGACTGCTCGACTATGTCATCATCCGAGCGAAGGACCGCAAGGACATGCGCATTACCCCGCCTCATGACAGGAGCCTACGACTGCTGGACGGATTACCGCCTAATCCGTTCCATCATCAACATTAATATAGCCCAAAGCGATGATGACAACATAAGCAATGCTGCAGAAAAATCAATGCCAGGGCACTCAAAGACCCAGTTAAGAAAGCCCTATACAGCCAGCACCTCACTGCCAACCTGGCGACCCTCAGTGACCCCGAGCCGCAGAGTTCCCACAGCGCCTGGTCTGTCCTCGAGGCCACCATAACCAGTGCCTGCGAAGAGACGCTCGGTCACTCAACCAGGAAACACCAGGACTGGTTTGACGAGAACGACCAGGAGATCCAGGAGCTGATAAACCGCAAGCGCAAAGCATTTCTGAACCTAAAGCAGCAACCCAATTTGGGAGCAGCAAAGCAGCTCTACAGACGACTGAAGGCCGAGGTCCAACAAAAACCCATGACCTAAAGAATAGATGGGTGGAGAAAGCACAGGAGGTCCAGCAGCTGGCCGACAGCCATGACGTGCGAGGATTCTTCACCGCAGTTTTATTTTTTGGAACTAAGGGAATGAAGGCATATGGGAATAATGTGGGAAGATGGAGTTGAGGTAGAAGATCAGCCATGATCTTGTTGAATGGCGGAGCAGGTTTGAAGGACCAAATGACCTACACCAGCTCCTATTTCTTATATTCTTATGGCTAATCTGTGATGAGTTTGCTGATCTCAGACTAATGGAGGCACGCTGAAAATTAGCTTCCGGTTCCCCACAGGGAATATTAGCTGTGGTTGCTGCTCGTGTTCACTCTCTGGTGACCCCTATTGGAATGTGCTTGTTTGTGCACATGGTGTGACAGCAGGATTCCATGTAGCTTTGATGCCCCACATAGTTGAATAGCCCATCAACACTCATTGGTCATTTTTCTTGTATCACACTTAGACAAACAGGTGAGGTGCCAATACATGGCCACTGTACCCCAGCGTGGGTCATTGCTTTTGGAAGCGGAAATTACACCATACAATTAACATACAGACTACAACGTGGAAACGAGCCTTTTGGCCCAACTAGTCCGTGGTGTTGTTTTATCCTCCACGAGCAGCAGTCCTAATCCCATGAGCCTGCTCAGTTCCCATATCCCTTTATCCGCTGCTTTCCATCAGCCGCTTATCTAACCTATTTTTAATGACATGGTTTCTGCTTCAGTCACTCGCTCCGGTTTGTGCATTCTGCAGCCTCACAAACTTCTGTGTGGAAATATTGTTTCTGCTCCCTGCCCTAAACATCTTACATTTAACCTTATGTCTCTGTCTTCTCGGTCGAGACCCCTGAACCACTGGAAACGGTCTTGTTTCCATCTACTCTGTCCCATGCCTCAACAATGTTAAACGGCCCCATCGAATCACTCTGCAGTTTTCTTTGTTCCAATGGAAAATAAATCTCTCTTGATCAATTTAAAACTTTCCACTGAGAAGGTAGGAAGATCCAGCCCATCCATATACCTCATCACACAGATTTCAGCAATTCTGTTATATTGATAGCCCATTGGAGGAGCAGGGCTTAGGAGGTGAAAGAAGAAAAACGGCCAGAGAAGCCAATTAGGAGCTGGTGGAACCCACATCCCAGGCAAACCCAAGTAAATTAAATAAAACATGAAGCAAGGGTACTTAGCCCAAAGAGCCTGCTACTTGTAGCAGACTGTGTACAATTTCCATCAGCACAGACTTTTCCAACTCATTTAACCTTGATTGTATAAAGAAAAGAAGGCAGCTTTTGAACATTTTAGTTCATCAGCACACTGCCACTCGAGAGCATTGTTTGTTACTTGGAAAATTGCCACATTGGAACATTTGTATTCATGTTGTTCCTTTCAAACACAAAATAAAATGCCTGAGATTCTTTTTTGCCAATTTCTGCACTGAGCTCTGTTATTCACCTTGCTGATAACTATTGCATGAGATATCAATATTGGCAAACCTTCAGTTTCAAGCTGGTTAATAATTCATTGCAGGTATTTTCTTTTGTTTTTGCTTTGTTGATGTGGTATTAGTGACTGTCTTTCACTGCATTTTAATGGGCTTTCCATAAGCATTAAATGTCAATTCTTGGAAAGTAGACTTTGTGCCTCTGATAAAGTGAGTTTCACAGGAAAACAGAAACATATTTTGCAATGTGTGTTTATTTTCTTATAGTGCCGAGAAGGATTCTAAGAACATAAGAACATAAGAAATCGGAACAGGAGTAGCTATTGTGTATAATGGAACGAGGGTCAGAGATTCACTGAAGACTCATTGGGCTAGAAATCCATTGATGCAACACTTTGCAGGCATTAGTGTCGAATATGGTGATTAGCGAACGGCGTGCGCGCATACATTCCAAGTTGGAACTGCGCCACCCGCCATATTGGTTCTTGTTTTTCTTTCTGGGTTTCCTTCTCGAGACCAAGGTGGACTCCCTAAACTCATTCTACATCAAACAAGAGTGAGGCCCTTTGCACATAGAAATGGGGGACTCACGCTTGCTTGAGGCCCTCTTCCCAAATTTGGGCTGTCTTAAATACAGCCCACGCCAGGCCAGCTGCATTCAGGAAAACCATTTCTACATCAGGCCTAACCAGCTGTCCTTAAAGGGACCGCTACCGGCTGCCACCAAAAAGATAAGTTTTAAAAACTTTAAAAATTAAAAAAAAACTTATCTGAATGTGGAGCAGTCCCGATGACTGTTGCCAGCTCTCACTCGGCCCCATCCCGATTGTCCCCCCTCCCCTCCCTCCCGATCGCCCACCCTCCTCCAGATCACCTCCCCCTCCCTCTTAGGACTTACCTGAGGGACACTACAGGGAAGGCAAGTAGCCCAACTTCGTTGTCAAGGATCTGGCAAGCTAGCTCTGGATTCCTGACTGGCTGATGTGACCCAATTGCGGATGAGCATTGGGCTTCTGGCTTGTGGTGTGCGCCCCACCAACGCACCTCCTATTTCAGACCAGAACACGGGCTGAAATGAATTTTCCATCCCATTTTCGGTCCCTGGATTACCTGTTGCTCCAGTAGATAGCAATGTGTGACAGCAATACTGCTGTAATATAGTTATATCACCCTGTGATTGCACAGTCTGGCTACTGGACTCAAAATGCTTTCTGTATTTTATTTCATTTGCCAGTTATTCTCAGTAAATGAAATTTCTACTCACTAAAATAAGAGAAAGAAATTCAAACAAATCAAAAATCACATTCTTCAACATGATTAAATGTATCCACCGAATTGTCTTTTTGTGAGTTTAAAGCCTCAGCCTCCCCAGGTAAGTTAACTTCATTTTTTTTTTAAAGGTTTCCGTGTGGGCCTCAAAGAGCAAAAGGAGACCTTTGGCTTTTCCTGCTCAAGGTTTCACGCCACCTTGCCCCACCACGATCATGTTCGGAGAATCCCCTATGCTGGGCATGGGACACTGGGCAAGAGAGAAAGAAAAGAAAGAAAGACTTGGATTTATACAGCGCCTTTCACGACCACCGGATGTCTCAAAGCGCTTTACAGCCAATGAAGTACTTTTGGAGTGTAGTCACTGTGGTAATATGGGAAACGCGGCAGCCAATTTGCACACAGCAAGCTCCCACAAACAGCAATGTGATAATGACCAGATAATCTGTTTTTGTTGTGATGGTTGAGGGATAAATATTGGCCAGGACACTGGGGATAACTCCCCTGCTCTACTTTGAAATAGTGTCATGCGATCTTTTACACCCACTTGAGAGAGCAGACGGGGCCTCGGTTTAATGTCTCATCCAAAAGACAGCACCTCCGACAGTGCAGCAGGGTTGTAAATCTGTGGAATTCGCTGCCTCAGAGAGCTGTGGAAGCTGGGTCATTGAATAAATTTAAGACAGAGATAGACAGTTTCTTAACCAATAAGGGAATAAAGGGTTATGGGGAGCGGGCAGGGAAATGGACCTGAATCCATGATCGGATCTTCTCTCTCATCTGTCAGTTCTATCTCTCTCTCTGGTTACTGGTTGCCCCGGTAACCGCAGCCCGCTTTTCTTTTCGTTTTTTCTCTTCCCTCCTTTATCTCTCTGCCGCTGCCCCGGTAAACAAAATGTCTTCGCTGCCGCCTGTCCAAAATGGCCGCTGCCGCCGCCACTTCCACTTGACCCTTAACCCTCCCCACCAATCACACGCGCATCACATCCACTGGCGTCCGTTACTTCCGTTCACTCGCCCCTTCTCCCCATCACTATCACAGACACACACGGGCAATCGTGACTTCCGCTCACTCTGCCCCCTCCCCTCCGCACCAATCACACAGACGCGCATTGCACACAATTAAATGGCGGAACAGGCTCGAGGGGCCAGATGGCCGCCTACTGCTCCTATAATGTTCTTACGTAGCACTGCCAGCCTCGAGTTACGTGCTCAAGTTCCTGCAGTGGGACTTGAACCCACAAACTTCTGACTCAGAGGCAAAAGTGCTACCCACTGAGCCACAGTTGAAGGGATGAGAGAGAGTTGAAGAAACTGGTTATTGCCACAAATGCACCTCCACAACTGCCAACGGCCTGCTCATGAAGGCTCCACCTAACCCCTGCAAACGTCAGCAGCATCAGTTATGGAGTCACGTGGCTGACATGACCCCAGTCGTACAATCACAACCTACCTGTCCAGATTGCAAATTTTCAGGACATCAATATACAACATGTTGGGCGGGGGGTGGGGGGGTGCTTCTGTCCAAATCCAGTCTCTCTGATTTGCTGTTGGATGGATAACAGACATCATCCTGAGCGGTGTTCTGGCATTCTTCAGCAATGCTTCAATTAAATTGGGCTCCAATCAGAAGCATCTGTTTCCCTTTCATAATATTCTGCTCATTGGTAGAATGCTTACCAATGCTTCGGCTCCACAGAGAATTAGTAGCCTAAAGCTGTGTAAGTTTATTTATGTAAATCAATTTGAGAATAACAGATATGCCTGCTGCACCACTACTTAAGTAGCACACAGGGGAAATGGGCACATGTTGTGTTTTAAGAATGTTCACAACACTTCTGTCGAGATGAGCCCCGTGTGGCTCATTTGAGTACTGGTGGGTGCACAAAGGTGTCTCATTCCGAGGCTCGAGCGACCTTATACGGTGAGGTGTTAAAGTAGGCCTTTACAGTGGCAACTGATTGTTCGCAGCATGTATGTTATTTTGTATTACTCAATGTGCAAAACCTTTTTAAAACGGCATTTACAACAGGTTAATGTAGTGTCTCTGCACCTTGTTACAAACTCACACGAGGCATGTATATATCAGACACAGTCACCCTGTGACCTTCACTTTATTCCCAGGACCAAGGAGTGCTGACCCTGGGTGGGACCTCCCCTTTTATACCTGGAAACCCAGGTGAGGAGTGTCTCCCGTAAGCTCACCCCCTGTGGTCAGCGTGTGCATTTCAAGGGTACAGGTACAGTGTGCATGAGTTACAGTTGCATAACTATTGTCATTGCAAGATGGTGAAATACATGACATCACCTCCCCCCTTGAGTCTTTTTGTTTCAGAGGTTAAGTCTATCGGTTGGTCGGTGCTCTCTCGTGGAGCGCCGCAGTTGTGGCTCTGGTGGCTGAGCCTCGGCACGCGTCTCTGTCACTTGAGGTGATTCCGGCCTGTCCGTGCTGGCCACAGGGACTGTGCAAGCTGAGGGCTGTCTTTGTTCCTCGTACGCTAGCAGTGGTGTGGGTGCTATCTCATCATGCTCTTCTTCCGGTTCCTCCGTGTCTATGCTGAACCTTGTCTTTACTTGGTCCAAGTGTTTGCGGCATATCTGCCCATTGTTTAGTCGGACCACCATGATCCTGTTTCCTTCTTTGCCAATTACGGTGCCCTCAAGCCATTTGGGTCCCAAAGCATGGTTAAGAACAAATACCGGGTCATCTATTTCTATACACCTCCCCCTTGAGTTTCGATCATGGAGCTCGGTTTGGGACTGGCGCTTGTCCTCAACAATGTCTGCCAGGTCTGGGTGAATGACGAACAACCGTGTCTTGAGCGTGCGTTTCATGAGGAGTTCCGCTGGTGGGACTCCCGTGAGCAAGTACGGCCAGGACCTGTAGGCCAGCAGGGGGCGCGATAGGCGGTACTGAAGGGAGGGTCCTTGGATGCGTAGCATGCCCTGCTTTATGACTTAGACCGCCCGTTCCGCCTGGCCATTGGAAGCCGGCTTGAACGGCGCTGTCCGGACGTGCTTGATCCTATTGCCCGACATAAACTCCTGGAATTCATGGCTGGTAAAACACTGGCTATTGTCACTGACCAGGATGTCCGGCAAGCCGTGGGTCATGTAAACCGTACGCAGATTCTCCACTGTGATGGATGTCATGCACGAGTTCAATATGATGCACTCGATCCACTTCGAGTATGCATTGACTGCTATCAGGAACATTTTCAGATGAATGGGCCCGCATAGTTTACGTGAATACGTGACCATGGTCTAGTGGGCCAGGGCCACGGGTAGAGTGGGGCCTCCCTGGGGGCATTGTCCAGCTGGGCACACGTCATGCACCTGTGAACCTAGTGTTCCAGGTCTGAGTCAATCCCCGGCCACCATACATGTGACCGGGCAATGGCCTTCATTAACACGATGCCAGGGTGCTCGCTGTGGAGTTCCCTGATGAACGCTTCCCTTCCTTTCTTAGGGCATGACTACCCGGCTGCCCCATAGCAGGCAGTCGGCTTGGATGGAGAGCTCGTCCATCCGTCTCTGAAACGGCATGACTTCCTTGGGGCACGCCCCGTGTGTGGGCGCCCAATCCCCACTCAGGACACATTTCTTTATCGTGGATAGGAGGGGGTCCCTGTTGGTCCAGAGTTTGATCTGTCGGGCTGTGATGGGGGAGCCCGCAGTGTCAAAAGCCTCAACGGCCATGACCATCTCGGTGCTCTGCTCCGACGCCCCCTCGGTGGTGGCCAGTGGGAGCCTGCTGAGTGCGTCAGTGCAATTTTCGGTGCCTGGTCGGTGCCGTATGGTGTAATCATACGCAGCTAGCGTGAGGGCCCATCGCTGTATGCGAGCTGACGTGTTAGTGTTGACAGCCTTGTTGTCGGACAACAGGGATGTTAACGGCTTGTGGTTCGTTTCTAGCTCGAACTGTCTACCGAAAAGGTACTGGTGCATCTTTTTCACACCGTACACACAAGCGAGTACCTCCTTCTTGACCTCTGGGGCCAAAAACACGCACTTGGCCTTTTTCAGCCGCAAGTCTATCTGATCCAATCGGCGTAGCACCTCCTCCAGGTTGCGGAGGTGTTCCTCGGTGTCTCGACGCGTTAAAAGGATGTCGTCTTGGAATACGATCGTTCCAGGGATGGACTTGAACAAGCTTTCCATGTTTTGCTGAAAGATAGCCGCTGCAGAACGAATGTCAAACGGGCACCTGTTGTAGACAAATAATCCTTTGTGCGTCGTGATGGTGGTCAGAAGCTTGGAATCTTCCGCCAGTTCCTGAGTCATGTAGGCCGAAGTGAGGTCCAGCTTCGTGAACAGCTTTCCACCTGCCAGCATGGCAAAGAGGTCCTCCGCTCTCGGAAGCGGGTATTGGTCTTGCAGCGACACTCGGTTGATGGTGGCTTTGTAGTCGCCACAAATCCTGACCGAGCCATCTGCTCTGAGGACGGGAACGATGGGACTTGCCCAGTTGCTGAATTCAACGGCCGAAATTATGCCCTCTCTGAGCAGCCTGTCCAATTCACTTCCAATTTTCTCACACATCACGTACGGCACCGCTCTGGCTTTGTGGTGCACTGGTCTGGCGTATCACTACTTTAGTGCCCTTGAACGTTCCGACACCGGGTTGAAAGAGTGACTCGAAATTTTGCAATACCTGTGAGCATGAACTTCGCTCCACGGATGAAATGGCCTGCATATCCCCCCATTTCCAATTCATCTCAGCTAGCCAACTCCTCCCCAAAGCATGGGGCCATTTCCCGGAACAATCCAGAGTGGCAGCCGGTTCTGTAATCCATTATGCGTTACCACCAAGTTTGCACTGCCCAGCACTGGGATGATCTCTTTGGTGTACATACATAGCTGCGTCTCAATGTGTTCCAGTTTGGGTCTGTTAGCTCTGTGTGGCCATAGTCTCTCAAATTGTTGGGCGCTCATGAGTGACTGGCTAGCTTCCGTATCCAGCTCCATGTGCACCAGGATGCCATTCGTAAGACTTTCATCATCATGGGTGGCGTTTTAGTGTATGAGCTGTGGACTTCAGCCACATGAACTCTCTGAACTTCATCATCCATGGTTGTTCCCCAGGCCTCATCCTGCATTTCAGACCCCTCGTCTGGTTCCTCTGTCTTGCAGACCAGCCTCGCTACTGCCTTTTTGCACATCCTGGCCAAGTGTCCACTGACATTACAAATCCTACAGATATAAAGCTGGAACCTGCATTTTGGCAGTGTGTCTACCCCCCACACCTCCAGCATGAGCTGAGAGAGCTGTTAACAAAAGCACTATTACCAGGCATTCCTCTCTGCCCATTTGGTTGTTTCTAAGCACTCTGATGATGGGTGTTAATGGTCCCATCGCAGGACGCATTGTTCCTCGAGATGGCATGAATTGCCGATCCCCTTTCCATTGTCCCTGTTGTGGGCCCACTCTGGAGCTTGTTGCTGCCTGGGCAGTGTCGAATTGCCCTTACCTGCCTGCCTGGACGGTGTCGAATTGCCCTTGCCTGCCTGTGGGGTTCTGTATCACTTTTACAACATTAACTCCCTGGTTCATCGCAATGTTAAAACCAGGGCTGCGTGCGTAAATTAGCTTGGTCTCCTCTTCCCCTGCCATAAAGGTCTGAGCTATCAACACCGCCCCTTCTAAAGTCAGGTCCTTGGTCTTTATGAGCTTCCTGAAAATGTGAAAATGCCGGCGATGAAAAAGTCCCTTAACATCTCTCCCCTGCAGGCATCGGAGAACTTACAGAGACTGGCCAAACGCCACAGTTCCGCCACGAAGTCCGAGACGTTTTGACCCTCTTGACGTCGGTGAGAGTAGAACCGGTGCTGGACCATGTGTACACTACTTGCCAGCTTGAGATGCTCACTGATCAGCTGGCTGAGCTCTTCAAAGGACTTGTCCGCTGGCTTTTGGGGTGCGAGCAGGTCTTTCATCAGCGCATACGTCTGTGGTCCACAGTTGGTCGGTAGATGCGCCCTCCGCTTGTCAGCCGCTGTCTCTTCCAGCCAGTCCTTTGTGACAAAGCTCTGCTGGAGTCTTTCCACAAAGTCGTTCCAGTCCTTACCCACACAGTAGCGTTCCTCTGTGCCACTGGTGGCCATCCTCGTGGTTCGGTGATTCCCGTTTCTCGTCGCCAAGTGTAGTGTCTCTGCACCTTGTTACAAACTCACACGAGGCATGTATATATCAGACACGGTCACTCTGTGACCTTCACTTTATTCCCAGGACCAAGGAGTGCTGACCCTGGGTGGGACCTCCCCTTTTTATACCTGGAAACCCAGGTGAGGAGTGTCTCCCGTAAGCTCACCCCCTGTGGTCAGGGTTTGCATTTCAAGGGTACAGGTACAGTGTGCATGAGTTACAATTACATAACTATTGTCATTGCAAGATGGTGAAATACATGACAGTTAACGTATTGTACTCCAATGTATTCTATTTTCCAATTCTCAGAATTTACCAGAAGACAGGGTTGCAAAATAATGTCTCACGGCTCAGGACAATTATGATTTTTCTCCGAGTTTTCCAGTTTTCAGGCAAAAAGTTGTTTCCTGCTGAATGATTGAAAGTGAGCAGCTCTCTGTAGATGGACAGAAACTCTTTCTAATGGGTCGATAACCAGAGGGCACAGACTTAGTGACTGACAAAAGAACCAGAAGCGACATGAGGAAAAACAAGTGGTCAGGATTTGGAATGCACTACCTGATAGCGTGGTGGATACAGGTTCAATCGTAGCCTTCAGAGGGAAATTGGATAAATACTTGAAAGAGAAAACATTGCAAGGATAGAAACATAGAAATTTACAGCACAGAAGGAGGCCATTTCGGCCCATCATGTTCGTGCCGGCCGACAAAGAGCCGCACGGCCCTTGGTCAGCAGCCCTAAAGGCTACATATAAACCTATGAACAATGACAGAAAGGCAAAGAGCACCCAGCCTAACCAGTCCGCCTCACACAATTGTGACACCCCTTATACTGAAACATTTTACACTCCACCCCAACCGGAGCCATGTGACCTCCTGGGAGAGACAAAAACCAGATAAAAACCCAGGCCAATTTCGAGAGAAAAAATCTGGGAAAATTCCTCTCCAACTCATCCAGGCGATCGAAACTAGTCCAGGAGATCACCCTGGCCGTATTCTATTTTCTGCAGTACTTACCTTTATATCTGCTCCGTCCAGCAAAAGGTCATCCAGTCTAATCCCAATTACCAGCTCTAGGTCCGTAACCCTGCAGGTGAGGGTTTCTGCAACCACCACTCTTCCAGGCAGCACGTTCCAGATCCCCATAATCCTCTGTGTGAAGAAGCGCTGCCCCCCCCCCCCCCCCACCCTTAAATACCCTCTAAACCTTCCACCAACCACCTTTATGGGGAAAGAGTGGGGGAGTGGGACTAACTGGATTAGAGTTCTGAAGAGCCCGCGCAGGCTCGATGGGCTGAATGGCCGCCTCCTGTGCTGTATTATTCTGTGACTCTATGCTTCTCCTTTATCAAGTAAAAAGGCAAGAGTGTTTTACAGTGAATAGTTTGAATGTTCCAAGATATAATTTCTCTTTAACTTTTAACCAGTCTGAGGTTTTTGTATCAAAGATCGGTAGGCTTGAATGAAGGCATTATCATAATCATTGATTTAAGGTACTATGGGCTGGAAATTCCACAACCTCGGCGGTATTTCGCCGTTTTTGGCGGAAAACGGTGAACCGGGAAATTCGGAGAAGTCTTGCGGTGGCGGTTTTGAAGTGCCGCTGGGGAGAGAACTGCCAACGTGCAAGGCTCGAAAACGCACTTTCGCCATATCATCATCATCATCACAGGCAGTCCCTCGAACCAAGGATGACTTGCTTCCACGTCAAAAAGTTCACAGGTGTTTCAATGATGGACCTAAAATTCTAGGTCCGAACTAAATCTTGAAGGGTGGAAGATGCCTGTGCTTGGATTTTTGCACACCAGCCACCACTCGCCAGATATTTGGCTCACAGCGCACCCGTAGATAGGACGAAAAAAGGCGCTCTGGAAAAACCTGCGTTGCAGCCTTTGGAACAGCGGGAGGTATGAAGACCTGCAAAAAAGATAAGTTAAAGTTTTTATTTTTTAATTCTTTTGCAGCGATTCGATAGAAAAGGTTCTTGTGAATTTTTGATTTTTTTTTTAATTTTTGGAATTTTTTTTTGCTGTTTTCCCCCCTCCCTGGGCCCAACTCGCAATAGTATCAGCCTCGGAGAAAATTTGCGGTTTGCGCCACGAATCCTCGTGCAACGGTGATTTTTACCGCTGGGCACATTTTCTCCCGAATGTTCGGCCTTGGAATCATAGCGGAAAAATACCGCTATGACCAAAAATGGAATTTCTTGTCCTTTTTAGATTTGAAGCATCGAAGCATCGATTCCAATCCATCTGAGGCAGATAGGATGTATATCCCTTCTCTTTAATAGCTAAGGATACTGATGAAATGAGTTTAGGGAGTCTACCTTGGTCCTTAGAAGGAAACCCAGAAAGAACTTGCATTTATATAGCACCTTTCACAACCTCAGGATGTCCCAAAGAACTTTACAGCCAATGAAGTACCTTTGAAGTGCAGTTACTGTTATAATGCGATAGCCAATTTGCGCAGAGCAAGGTTCCATGAACAACAGTTACGCAAATGACCAGATCATCTGTTTTTAGAAGCTGGTTGAGGGATAAATGTTTGCCAGGACGCCCAAGAAAACACCACTACTCTTCTTTGTATAGTGTCGTGGGCTCTTTTGCATCCACTTGACAGGGCAAGGTGGTTTAACGTTTCATTCGAAAGATAGCACCAACCGTGTATCACTCCCTCAGTACTGCACAGAGGAGTCAGCCTAGATTATGTGCTCATGTCTCTGGATTGGGGCTTGAACCTGCAACCTTCTGACTCAGGACGAGAGTGCTACCCACTGAGCCACAGCTGACACCTGTATCTAAAGATTGCTTTCCAAAATAATTCCGAGAGTGAACACAGTGTTGCAAAAACCCATTGGTGCATGCCCTGCTGATCATAGAGTCTGAGCCAGAAAGACTTGGCAGGTCCTAGTTTCAACCCTGGTTTCTTACTGAGTTAGTCTCAGCTGGCTGTCAATGGGAGGACTTTAATGGATTTCTGTGTTCCCAGGTTATGGAACAGGAAACATCAGCCAAGGTTTCTGCTCCCGATCACTAATCGGTGGCCCCTGCTGGAAATAAAGAAAGGCTTATTTTTATATAGTGCCATTCATGACCACTGGACGTCACAAAGTGCTTTACAACCAATGAAGTACTTTTGAAGTGTAGTCACTGTTGTAATGTAGGAAACGAGGCAGCCAATTTGTGTGCAGCAAGGTCCTACAAACAGCAATGTGACAATGACCAGATAATCTGTTTTTGTTATGTTGATTGAGGGGTAAATATTGACCAGGACAACGGGCATAACTCCCCTGCTCTTCTTCAAAATAGTGCCATGGGATCTTTTATGTCCACCCGAGAGAGCAGATGGGGCCGCGGTTTAATGTCTCAGGCGAATGCCCAATGTATTTCCCCCACTCACTTCACCCCACAAATACCCTTGTTGGACATCAGGTATGAACAAGGTCAGGCTCCAAGGTCAAGAGGACTGCTCCATCTCATTGCCCAGGCTCATATATGTAGAATGGTCACTTGGGTGTGTATTGGCAGGTTGCGGACAACATTTATTCCCCAGCTAGAGTCACAGGAAGGGTAACGAGAAATTAGAAGTGGAGAGGATGTGGGGTTGGGGAATCAGCAGGTAGGATTTTTTACTGTCTGGAACCATTGACATCCTCCTAATGGCTGTTTCTGTATATGTTTTGCTATGTTGGTGTAACATTGAGTACATTTTAGAACTTTGGTAAGGAACTTGGTGTGTAATTTTATACATGATGGCACAATGATATCGGATTTAGTATATATCAGTGTACTCGTACAGAATTTTCCTTATCTGATACAGAGTTTAGGCCAGGATGAAGAAAGAAATAGAGCACACAGATAACAATGGCAAGTGACATCTGGGGGTAAATTAACATAACCTGTCCGGTGGGAAACTGACGAGATCAATGGGAAGTAAAATTAGGTGTAAACGGGCGCCTGATTCCGATACAGGTAGTTTCCCATCTAGTGGATTAGGTTAAACTTACCCTCACTTGCCAAAGATGATGGTATACTGATGCACAAAGACCTAATTTGAAAGCGACCTTATGAGCAGATATTGAGAAAATGATAGGAACAATAATAGAGTGGAAACTGGTGCAAATGCTTCAGATTCTGAACTGGAAAATCATACAAATTGCACTGGTCTCCATAGGCGAATTCCCAATGTATTTCCCCCACTCACTTCACCCCACAATTGGCGGCCGTGTCTTCCGCTATCTCGTCCATGAAGTTTGGAATTCCCTCCGTACCTCTCTTTCCTCCTATAAGACCCTCCTTAAAATCTACCTCGTTGATCAAGTATTTAGTCGCCCCTCCTACTATCTCATTCTGTGGTTCGGTGTCAATTTTTGTGTGACTACGCTTCTGTCAAGTGCCTTGGGATGTTTTCCCCCATAAAGGCATGATATAAACGCAAATTATTATTGTTTTATATCCCAATGCACTAAGTTTTGTGCTAAGAGGACCAAATCATAAAATTCAATCCCACACATACTGAAGGGCTAATCTTCTGATATGGCAGTGCCAGCGGGGAGCCTCACCTGTCAGGGCTACATATTGGAAATTTAGGCATGATCTGCCCATTAATTAGAACTCTCCCATAAAGCACACTTCACACAGTGTCTGTAATATTTTTCTTTAAGTTTCAATTTTTTGCTTGGTTTAAATTTCCAATGACCTGATCAAGAACACTTTATCACGACTCACTTACATCATTATCCCTCACCACTTTAATGAGTAACTTTCACCATATCTTCCAACTCATTGCGTTTAACGTTGGGGAGATTCACTCGTATCTGGTGAAACAGTAGAACAGAACACTAGTCAGGACTCTGAGATCTTGCAGAAGACATCTTTAAGGGGATCCATTCTGTCATGTTAGAGCATACTTCTCAAGCAAAATGGATGTCTAAAAGGCCTCCAATCCTAAGGGCCCATTTTGGACCTTGAAAGTAGTTGCCACTTAATTCTTTTAGGGTTCCCTAGCATTGCTGCCAGCCTCTCTTAGATCCTCTGACCTGAGGGCACCACGCACAGGCTCTAATGCTAATCCTGTCTTTTGGTGCCCACTGCGGGACAATGAGATGCAAGACCCTGTGAGGCACCCCCCCAACTTATTTACATGGCTGCTCCTGGGCTGCAGTTTCTCCGGCTGCAAGTACTCTGCCCGCATTTTGGGGGATGCCCAGGGAATCGTGAGCCCCAATCCACCAGGGTAACTTAGAACAGCCTGCAGCCGCTCACTCGTGGGGCCCTCAGATCCTTCCCTGGGCGCGAAAGAGCAATACCAGGGCCATGGTTCGGATACTACCACTACAGGGCCCAAGAACATTTGTTTTAGACATTTTCTCAAGGATCAGCCTGATATGAGCTAAAATAGTTTCCACTGCACCCAAAAGTGCTGACTTAGAATTCAGTGATATATAGATGATAAAGCATGGCATCGCAATGTCAAAAGTCAAAAAATCTTTGATTGTTTTAGGCTTTTTTTAACGATGAATATCGAAAAAGAAACATGTCTTGCTGTTATACAACGCTTTATCACATCTCTTTCAATAATTTAGTATAATGAATTTATTTACTATGGTTGTGTAGGTGAATGTAGAAGCCATTTTGTGCACAGCAAGTGCTCACCTAAGCATGCAGGCCGTGCTGTGGTTTTAATGTTTCAGCAATGACGCCGCACAATCTTGGGTTTTAGCAGCATAAGGTATTGCAGTCAAATCCTACAGTTGGACTTGAACCCACACCCTTAAGAACATAAGAAATAGGAGCAGGAGGTTACTGCACAAAATAAAAGTTCACGGGGTTGGGGGTAATATATTAGCATGGATAGAGGATTGGCTAACTAACAGAAAACAGAGAGTCTGGATAAATGGGTCATTTTCCGGTTGGCAAACAGTAACTAGTGGGGTGCCGCAGGGATCGGTGCTGGGTCCTCAACTATTTACATTCTATATTAATGATTTGGATGAAAGGACCGAGTGTAATGTAGCCAAGTTTGCTGATGATACAAAGATGGGTGGGAAAGCAAATTGTGAGGAGGACACAAAAAATATACATAGGGATATAGACAGGCTAAGTGAGTGGGCAAAAATTTGGCAGATGGAGTATAATGTGGGAAAGTGTGAGGTCATGCACTTTGGCAGATAAAATAGAAAAGCAAACTACAATTTAAATGGAGAAAAATTGCAAAATGTTGCAGTACAGAGGGACCTAGGGTTCCTTGTGCATGAAACCCACTGACGAAACCAACGGAGAAGACATATGCAGAGTTGTGCACGCTGGTTTGGCAACACCTCAAGCCAAAGGAGAGCATCTTAATGGCCAGGTATCACTTTTACATGCTCCATTGCTCCGAGGGCCAGAACGTGGCGAGCTATGTCGCCGACCTAAGATGCCTTGCAGGACCGTGCGTATTTGCTGGATTTTGGGGGGAAATGTTGCAGGACTTTTTGGTGCTTGGAATCAGCCACAAGGTCATTCTTCGCAAACTACTGTCTGCTGAATCCCGAGATCTGAGCAAGGTTATCATGATAGCCCAGGCTTTCATGTCCACGAACAATAACACGAAATAGATATCTTTGCAGCATCGAAGCGCACCGGCAAATACTGTGCATAAAATAACGCCTTCATCAGGCAGAACTGTACATGGCAGGGTCTTCACG
The DNA here is from genome assembly GCF_044704955.1 of Pristiophorus japonicus. Taxonomy (NCBI): domain Eukaryota; kingdom Metazoa; phylum Chordata; class Chondrichthyes; family Pristiophoridae; genus Pristiophorus; species Pristiophorus japonicus. Next base: position 41,523,770 of record NC_091977.1, read on the forward strand.
CCTGCAGAGGCCAGACCTAGGATGACTCAGAGTCTGCTGTGGGGCGCGAATGCAAATCCATTAGCACTGTGTTGGCGCTGCGGGGGTAATCATAGAGCCCATCAATGTCGATTCAAGCACTACCTGTGCAAAGGCTGCAGATTAATGGGGCACCTCCAGCGAATGTGCAAACGTACTGCGATTCACCACGTGGCAGAGTCGGTAGAAGATGACCGATCCGGCGCGGATCACGCTGAACAAGTAAGAGAGGCAACTCAACCCGAGGCTGAAGAGGAAGTGTATGAGGTACACATCTTCACCACCAAAAGCCCTCCGATAATGTTGAAAGTCAAATTAAATGACATCCCAATTTCCATGGAATTGGACACGGCGGCGAGTCAGTCAATTATGAGCCAGAAGGCTTTTGAGAAACTGTGGGGCAACAAGACACAAAGGCCAAAACTAAGCCCGGTTCACATCAAGCTGCACACTTACACCAAAGAGCTCATACCAGTCATTGGCAGTGCGCCAGTGAAGGTATCATATGATGGAGCTGCACATGTTTTATCACTATGGATTGAACCAGGCGATGGCCCAACGCTGTTCAGCAGAAGCTGGCTAGGAAAGAACCAATGGAACTGGGACGACATCAAAGCACTGTCTTTGGTGGATGATGCCTCATGCGCCCAAGTGCTAAACAAATTCCCGTAATTTGAGCCAGGCATCGGCAACTTAATAGGCGCCAAAGTGCAGATTCATCTAGTCCCTGTTGCACGGCCCGTTCATCACAAGGCCCGAGCGGTTCCATATATGATGCGAGAGAAAGTCGAGATCGGGCTGGACAGACTTCAACGCGAGGGGATCATATCGCCAGTCGAGTTCAACGAGTGGGCCAGTCCAATTGTTCCGATGTTGAAAAGCGATAGGACGGTCAGAATCTGCGGGGACTACAAGGTAACGATCAACTGAGTCTCGTTATGGACCAATACCCACTACCCAAAGCGGATGATCTGTTCGCAAAGTTAGAAGGGGGGGAAGTCGTTCACCAAGCTGGATCTAACCTCTGTTTACATGACACAGGAGCTGGCTGAACCTTCGAAAAAATTTACGTGCATCAACACGCACAAAGGACTGTTCATATACCACAGATGCCTTTTTAGCATTCGCTCGGCTGCGGCCATCTTCCAGAGGGACATGGAGAGTCTGCTGAAATCGGTTCCGTGCACCGTGGTGTTGTAAGACGACATCCTGATCACGGGTTACAACACTACCGAACACGTGCACAACCTAGAAGAGGTTCTAAAGCGACTGGACAGAGTGGGACTCAGGCTGAAACGCTCCAAGTGTGTTTTCCTGGCGCCAGAGGTCAAATTTCTGGGGAGAAAAATTGTGGCGGACGGCATCAGACCCACGGACTCCAAGACGGAGGCCATCAAGAATGCACCCAGACCACAGAATGTGACGGAGCTGCGTTCGTTCCTGGGACTCCTCAACTATTTTGGTAACTTTCTACCGAGGTTGAGCACTTTGTTGGAACCCTTGCATTTATTGCTACTCAAGGGTGACGACTGAGTTTGGGGTAAATCTCAAAAGACAGCCTTGAATAAGGCCAGAAATCTGCTAATTCTAACAAGTTACTTGGATTGTATGACCCGTGTAAACGTTTAGTACTAGCTTGTGATGCATTTTCATATGGCGTCGGTTGTGTGTTACAGCAAGCCAATGTGTCAGGCAAACTGCAACCAGTTGCATATGTATCAGAAGTTTATCCAAGACTGAAAGAGCCTACAGTATGGTTGAGAAAGAAGCAATAGCATGTGTATGCTGGGTTAAGAAAATGCACCAATACCTATTTGGACTCCGGTTCAAGCTCGAAAGCAACCACAAACCGCTCATTTCGCTGTTCTCAGAAAGCAAAGGTATTAACACCAATGCTTCTTTTCGCATCCAAAGATGGGCACTAACATTGTCTGTGTATGATTATGTAATCCGCCACAGACCAGGCACTGAGAACTGTGCTGGTGCCCTCAGTCGGCTACCATTGCCCACCACCGGGGTGGAAATGGCGTAACCCACAGACTTGCTTCTTGTAATGGATGCTTTTTGAGAGCGAGGGGTCACCCATCATGGCTTGCCAGATCAGGACCTGGACTAGCCAGGACCCCTATGCTATAACTAGTAAAAAAGCTGCGTTCTTAATGGGAGCTGGTCGGCAGTTCCCAGGGAAATGCAAGACGAAATTAAGCCGTTTTACCGATGCGAGGATGAAATGTCCATCTATTCAGATTGTCTCCTATGAGGGAATCATGTAGTTTTGCCAAAAAAAGGCAGGGAAACATTTAAATGCGACCTACACAGTACATACCCAGGTATAGTCATGATGAAGGCTATCGCCAGGTCGCATGTTTGGTGGCCCGGCATTTACTCAGATTTGGAGTCATGCATACACCAATGTAACACTTGCTCACAGTTGAGCAATGCACCAAGGGAAGTCCCACTGAGTGTGTGGTCATGGCCCTCCAAACCGTGGTCCAGGGTCCACGTAGATTTCGCTGGCCCCTTTCTAGGAAAGATGTTCCAAGTAGCAATGGACGCTTACTCTAAATGGATCGAATGTATAATAATGTCAGCATGTACATCACCATTGAAAGCCTCCGGGCCATGTTCGCCACCCATGGTTTGCCGGACGTCCTTGTTAGTGACAATGGACCATGTTTCACCAGCTCGGAATTCTACGAGTTCATGACCCGCAATGGCATCAACCATGTCAGGTCTGCCCCATTTAACACGCGGAACAGGCAGTCCAAACTATCAAGCAGAGCTTGAAACGCGTGATGGACGGTTCCCTGCAGACCCGGTTATCTCGGGTTCTGCTCAGTTACTGGACGCAACCCCACTCGCTTACTGGTGTTCCCCCTGCAGAATTGTTAATGAAGAGAGCACTCAAAACCAGGCTCTCCTTAGTCCACCCGGATCTCAATGATCATGTAGAAACCCGGCGTTACCGGCATAACGTGTACCACGATCGTGCGGCTGTATCGCGTGACATTGAGGTTAATGACCCGGTGTTTGTTCTTAATTACGGTCATGGTCCCAAATGGGTTGCTGGCACTGTTTTAGCCAAGAAGGGCAATAGAGTGTTGTCAAACTTTTGAATGGACAAATGTGCAGAAAACATTTGGATCAGACCAAACTGCGATTCACTGACAACCAAGAACAGTTTGAAGAGGACATTACCATCATTAATCTACTAACACCCATCCAACCAGCAGTCGACCTCGCAGTCAACCACGAGGATGAACCTACCATGCCGGACAGTCCAATCAGACCAGCCGCGCTGCAGTGCAGCAATGATCTGACCAACTCACCCATGCCAGGACTTCAACTCAGGCGATCAATGGGGGAACGTAGAGCCTCGGATTGCCTCAACTTGTAAATAACTTGTATTTAAGACTTTGAGCGGGAATTATGTTATGTATGTAAACTTTACTAGTGTGTAAGACTTGCCACCAGAGGGTGCACCTGTGAGAGACCCAAGGGTCACCTGCACACCCCACACAAGCAGTATGAAAGGCAGTTCACCATGCTGCTTCCTCACTCTGGAGTTACATTAAAGAGACCATGGTCACAACAGTTTGAGCTTACAGTATACAGTCTTGTGGAGTTATTCTGAACACAACAGAAGCCATGTTTGACAAATTTGCTGGAATTCTTTGAGGATGTAACGAGCAGGGTGGATAAAGGGGAACCAGTGGATGTGATGTATTTGGACTTCCAGAAGGCATTTGATAAGGTGCCACAGAAAAGGTTACTACACAAGATAAAAGTTCACTGGGTTGGGGGTAATAGATTAGCATGGATAGAGGATTGGCTAACTAACAGAAAACAGAGTCGGGATAAATGGTTCATTCTTGGGGTTGGCAATGAGTAACTAGTGGGGTGCTGCAGGGATAAGTGCTGTGACCCCAACTATTTACAATCTATATTAACGACTTGGAAGAAGGGACTGAGTGTAACGAAGCCAAGTTTGCTGGTGAGGGATGGAGTAGAAAAGCAGGGAAGTCCTGCTGCAACTGTATAGGGTATTAGTGAAGCCCCAACCTGGAGTACTGCGTGCAGTTTTGGTCACCTTACTTAAGGAAGGATATACTAGCTTTGGAGGGGGTACAGAGACAATTCACTAGATTGATTCCGGAGATGAGAGAGTTACCTTGTGATGATAGATTGAGTAGACTGGGTCTTTACTCATTGGAGTTCAGAAGGATGAGGGGTGATGTTATAGAAACATTTAAAATAATGAAAGGGATAGACAAGATAGAGGCAGAGAGGTTGTTTCCACTGGTCAGGGAGACTAGAACTAGGGGGCACAGCCTCAAAATACGGGGGAGACAATTTAAAACCGAGTTGAGAAGGAATTTCATCTCCCAGAGGGTTGTGAATCTGTAGAATTCTCTGCCCAAGGAAGCAGTTGAGGCTAGCTCATTGAATGTATTCAAATCACAGATAGATAGATTTTTAACCAATAAGGGAATTAAGGGTTACGGGGAGTGGGCGGGTAAGTGGAGCTGAGTCCATGGCCAGATCAGCCATGATCTTGTTGACTGGTGGAGCAGGCTCGAGGGGCTAGATGGCCTACTCCTAATCCTAATTCTTATGTTCTTATGATACAAAGATGGGAGGAAAAGCAATGTGTGAGGAGGACAAAAATAATCTGCAAAAGGACATAGACAGGCTAAGTGAGTGGGCAAAAATTTGGCAGATGAAGTATGTTGGAAAGTGTGAGTTCATGCACTTTGGCAGAAAAAAATCACAGAGCAAGTTATTATTTAAATGGAGAAAGATTGCGAAGTGCTGCAGTACAGCGGGACCTGGGGGTGACTTGTGCATGAAACACAAAAGGATAGTATGCAGGTACAGCAAATGATCAGGAAGACCAATGGAATCTTGGTCTTTATTGTAAAGGGGATGGAGTATAAAAGCAGGGAAGTCTTGCTACGGTTATACAGGGTATTGGTGAGGACACACCTGGAATACTGCGTGCAGTTTTGGTTTCCATATTTACGAAAGAATATACTTGCTTTGGAGGCAGTTCAGAGAAGGTTCACTCAGTTGATTTCGGAGATGAAGGGGTTGACTTATGAGAAAAGGTTGAGTAGGTTGGGCCTCTACTCATTGGAATTCAGAAGAATGAGAGGTGATCTTATCGATTATGAGGAGACTTGACAAGGTGGATGCAGAGAGGATGTTTCCACTGATGAGGGAGACTAGAACTAGAGGGCATAATCTGAGAATAAGGGGCTGCCCATTTAAAACTGAGATGAGGAGAAATTTCTTCTCTCAGAGAGTTGTAAATCTGTGGAATTCGCTGCCTCAGAAAGTTGTGGAAGCCGGGACATTGAATAAATTTAAGACAGAAATAGACAGTTTCTTAAACGTTAAGGGAATAAGGGGTTATGGGGAGCGGGCAGCGAAGTGGACCTGAGTCCATGATCGGATCACCCATGATCGTATTAAATGACAGCGCAGGCTGGAGGGGCCGTATGCCCTACTCCTGCTCCTATTTCTTATGTTCTTATGAATGGTGGCCTTTATTGCAAGGGGGATAGAGTATAAAAGCAGAGAAGTTCTGCTGCAACTGAACAGGATATTGGTAAGGCCACACCTAGAGTACTGCGTACATTTTTGATCTCCATATTTAATGAAAGATATACTTGCATTTGACGCTGTTCAGAGAAGGTGCACTAGGTTGATTCCGGAGATGAGAGGGTCGACTTATGAAGATAGGTTGAGTCGGTTCGGCCTAAACACACTGGAGTTCAGAAGAATGAGAGGTGATCTTATCAAAACATATAAGATCATGAGGGGGCTCGACAAGGTGGATGCAGAGAGGATGTTTCCATTCATAGGGGAAACTAAAACTAGGAGTCATAGTCTCAGAATAAGAGGCCGCACATTTAAAACTGAGATGAGGAGAAATTTCTTCTCTCAGAGGGTTGTAAATCTATGGAATTCTCTGCCCCAGGGAGCTGTGGAGGCTGTGACTTTGAATATATGTAAGGCAGCGATGGACAGATGTTTGAGCGATAAGCGAATAAAGGGTTATGGGGAGCGGGCAGGGATGTGGAACTGAGTCCTTGATCAGATCAGCCATGATCTTATTGAATGGCGGAGCAGGCTCGAGGGGCCAAATGGCCTAATCCTGCTCCTATTTCCTGTTTCTTATGAGTAGGCCATTTGGCCCCACGAACTTGCTCTGCCGTTTAATAAGATCATGGCTGATCTGATTCTGATTCAACTGCAAGAATGCTACTAGCTGAGCCAAGCTAGCACAGAGCTTCAGATAAAATAAAGAGAAGGAAACAGTTCTGAATACAGGAATAAGAAATGCAAAAAGCCTTGAATTTACAACCACAGGATAGAACAGTACAGAAATCCCTCAGTTGCTTTGTCTGCTCTGAACATTCCATGAAACATCAGAACAAACTATTGGAAGTTTGCTAACAAGTTGCACTTGTTCTCAGGACACAAATAATTTAACACTAGCACCATATGAGGTATCCACTCATTTGAAAAAAGTGTATGAAACAATGAGGGCAAGCTTATCATCTTGTGTACAGAGTCCATTTAGAAGCTGAAAAGGGTAAGGTCCTAATTGCCTTAACAGGGCAAAAGAAAGGGAAGTTAACTGGAATGTTACATGATCCCTTTAAACCATCAGGGAAGTCTTCCTTTATCTTTAGCCTACTTTATGGTCTGCAAAGCACTCTGAGTTTGCAGAAGCATACCTCCCGAGAGTCATTCCGCGCCTGTAATGAGGACACAAAAATTAAGGTAAGCTCTGAAGCGCTCTAGAATCTTACATCATTTGACATTTAAGCTGCTTGGTTAACAAACGAGGACACAGGCTTCATTACTTGGTGTTAATGCTGGAGAGTAACATGTCTTTTGGTGCCAACTGCGGGTTAGTATTTGGTTTGAAAAGTTACGTCTCATTGGACCGTGGTCGCTGCACTGATTTAACAGTGGTGGGCAGAATAATGCTCCAGAGATCTGGTTTCCATAAACATGAAGCAACGTTTTCAACAATATAGCAGCAAAATCAGACACAGTGCATGACATATTTATGTTTTATTACACATTCGAGCAACAACAGAGTGCATCTTGCCACGGGCAGTGTGACTTCTGCATCAGCACTCAATCCATTTATTGTTTTAATGGGAGAAGATGATACCAGTGTGAGCTACCTCCAACATTACTTCACCTTACACACAAAGCAGTTGTTTGCAGCTGCGCATGGACTATGTTATTCTCATACATGCATATTACTCCATGTAAAAGAATCAAGGTGATGTGCTAGAAATATATCACTGAGCATGACTGTGCTAAAGCCCCGCAATATATTCAAGCACGCACACTCTGCCATGCAAAACGGCATCGGTTACTTGCCTTTGTACAACAAACGGGACTTTTTTTGGACTTGCAAACAGGAATTGCAAACAAAAAGGAGCAACCCAGCTTAGCGTTGGTGACTGACCATTTGAAGCACGTCTCTCTGGGATTGACACACACCAACACTGCTCCTGACACCACAAAAATCACCAGCTTCTAGCTATTCAAGTAACAACTAAGGAATCCTCACCTTTGATTAATTGTACATGATAATCTCTGACTTAGATATAAACATAAGAAATAGGAGCAGGAGTAGGCCATGCGGCCCCTCGAGCCTACTCCGCCATTCTATAAGATCATGGCTCATCTTCGCCCTCCACTTTCCTGCCCTACACCCGTGTCCCTTGATTCTCTTAGTGTATATACTTAAGGCTGAGCATCCACCGAACTCTGGAGTAGAGAATTCCGAAGATTCACAATTCCCTGAATGATGACATTTCTCCTCATCTCAGTCCTAAATGGCCAACACCTTATCCTGAGATTATGGGGCCCATTTTAACCCTACTCGCTCAGCGGAAACCTGGCAGATGGACCGTTAAAATCGCCCTGGCTCTTGCCCGTCCAAAAGCTGTCATGATCACAACATCTGCAATTTTAGCCTGCTCACCTCAGCAGGCAGCAAGGACATGCACCCAGAGCCAACAGAGCCCTTCTTTACATATGCAAATTGCCACCTGATGACATCTTTGAGACCCGACTGTAATATTAACTCAGGCCTGGGTAGGGAATCCACCTGGAGTTAAAATCGGGCCCATATGTCTGGCTGGTTCCTCGTTCTGAACTCTCCAGCCAGGGGAAACAGCCTCTCAGCATTTACCCTCTCAAGCCCTGTAAGAATTTTACACATTTCTATGAGATCACCTCTCATTCCTATAAAATCCTGAGAACATAGGTGCATTCTACTCAATCTCTCCTCATACAGCAACTCTGTCATCCCAGGAATCGATCTAGTGAATCTTCGTTGCATCGTCTCCAAGGCAAGTATATCTTTCCTTATCTAAGGAGTCCAAAGCATCCAAAATTCACAGTGATTTCCGAGTCTGTTTTGTGACCAAGAAGCTTTAAAGACTCCAGTGTGACGAGTATTTTATGAATAGTGTTCCTACTTCATAAAGACAACTATTATTATTTACATTAACTTACCAATCTATATCTGATGGAGTGATCAAAGTATATCATCTTTATACTGCTGTCTTTATTTTCAGCAATGTGGTGCAGTTGGAATTAACTACACCAAGGACAGATTTAGTGCGAAATTAATTGCAGTGATGGTTCTAGCACAGAATGGCTGGAGAATTTCTGCTGGAGTGTCAAGGCTGAAATCTAGCCTAAAGCATGTCCCAAGTCTGGTTCATCAGATGATGGTTGACTCCATGTCTGTATTTCTGCGTACAGGTGACATGAGTTCCAGGAAATGATACTGCTTGGGTGAGTTCCACAGGCAAAAGAAATTATGTGTAAGGCTTCACTGCTTGTCTTCTGTCTGTGTATTGGGAATTAGCGCAGAATCTCAAGAGCCACCTACAACAGCCCTTAACATGCGACTGTTGTTAAGTATAACCGAGTCGCGAGTATCGCAGTAGCAATTTCATGCCTGTTGTCAAAAAAATGAATGCCTTGATGACCTTTAGTTCTATAAATACCACAAACGTTGGGATTCATCACAAACCCGAGCAGATTCTAAGCACGTAAAACAAGGCAGCTGAATGGGGAAAATGTGGTGACTGAATAGATATTCATCATTGACTCTGGCAATTATGAAGAAAGTAAATGATGAACCAAAAGTAATTATGTAGTGATTCCACAACAATTTTCTAGAGCATGAATAGTCAAAACTGGGTAATTAAATGGTAATGCAGCAGTAGCTTAATGGTAATTGTGAAGGAGCCCAATAGTACAGAAGTAATTATGTGGAGATTTTATAGTGTTTTCATACTCTGCAAATACTATGCTACAATCAAGGCAATTAAAGTGATACCCCAGGGAAGGTTAGCAAAAATTGTATCCGTGATCCTTCCTGCAAAATCTGCCAGCCCCATAGCTTAAAGAAAATGAAGTTTAAACCTACCTCTGTGTGGTAGTTTGGTTTTTAATTCACAAATAGCTCTCCGGTGCCTTGGAATGATTGCACCCATTGGACTGTTTTCACAATCATTTTTGAAGATATGAAAAATGCAGAGGGACTGTTAGCTTGGAAGGCGTTATATTTGTGCAATAAAATTTTATTTCAGATACACACCTGGTTCAAAGTGCCACACAATCCTTTATAATTGTATTCGCTGCTGCTGTCCCCTTGGACATGACGGCTGTTTGTGAATTATAAAGTAGAGGTCGCATCATATTTTTCTACCAGTGGAACTGATTTTTCATGTGCCTTCCCCACAATGTTCCTTGAAAGAGCAGATACATGGCTCTTCCAACAAAAGATCCAGAATGGGGGCATTTCTTGCCAACAACTGGCTGTCAGTGGCTCTGCACTCGTACATACCAAGTACTGTTCTGGGTCAGGTGATTGAGGTGTACATTCATTCATTCATAGGCAATCTCTTGAAATCGAGGAAGACTTGCTTCCACTCTAAAAGTGAGTTCTTAGGTGACTGAACAGCCCAATACGGGAATTACAGTCTCTGTCACAGGAGGGACAGACAGTTGTTTAAGGAAAGGGTGGTTGGGACCGGTTTGCCGCACGTTCTTTCCGCTGCCTGCGCTTGCTTTCTGCATGCTCTCGGCGACAAGACTTGAGGTGCTCAGCGCCCTCCCGGATGCTCTTCCTCCACTTAGTACGGCCTTTGGCCAGGGACTCCCAGATGTCGGTGGGGCTGTTGCATTTTATCAAGGAGGCTTTGAGGGTGTCCTTGAAACGTTTCCTCTGCCCACCTGGGGCTCACCTGCTGTATATGAGTTCCGAGTAGAGCGCTTGCTTTGGGAGTCTTGTGTCGGGCATGCGGACAATGTGGTCCGCCCAACGGAGCTGGTCGAGTGTGGTCAGTGCTTCGATGCTGGGGAAGTTGGCCTGATCGAGGACACTAATGTTGGTGTGTCTGTCCTCCCAGGTAATTTGCAGGATCTTGCGGAGACATCGTTGGTGGTATTTCTCCAGCGATTTGAGGTGTCTACTGTATATGGTCCAGGTCTCTGAGCCATACAGGTGGGCAGGTATCACTACTGCCCTGTAGACCATGAGCTTGGTGCCAGATTTGAGGGCCTGATCTTCGAACACTCTCTTCCTCAGGTGGCCGAAGGCTGCGCCGGTGCACTGGGAGGCGGTGTTGAACCTCGTCGTCGATGGAGGTGTACAGCTGCAAGCTAAACCAGCACATGTTGAATCACATTATTGGTATTTTGTAATTTTCCTCCATTTTCTCTCCTTTATACCACATTGGCAAAAAAGCCAGGGACTCCCAGGTGCTGGTGGGACTTGATCCCACAACCTTCTGATTCAGAGGTGAGAACACTACACAGCTGACACTACATTATGCTGAGGTTGAGATTGTCATCAAAGCTTCCTGACTTGTATGACTTTGGCCTTTGTCTTGTTGCATTTTTACCCATTTTAACTCTCATCCTATCCCTGTGACAGGAAAAATAACATTCTAAATCTCAAGAAATGCTTGCTTGCTGACAAACTCTGCAGTTCAGCTTCAAAAACAACTGGAGGGAATATTGCCTCTGTATGGTATGTGCAATGAAATTGTAATTCCACTCTTTATAAATGGGTTTATGATTCTGTTACACATTGTGCACAGAAGGGAGCTAGCCTTCATTCTTCGTCATTGATTGCTCCAGTCAAAAATATCAAACCAGTAAGTTGGAAAGCTCAAATTTTGCGTAAAACAAAACAAGATTAGGCAGTCACAGCAAACCTCCAGTTCTCCAGTGGCAGTTTAATAATGAGAAAAGGAGAGCATGCCTGGAGAAGCAGCAAAGATTTGCTTTAAATTGAAAGCGATTATTATGGTTCATTCCTATTTAACGCAAGATTATATATATATATGTGTGTGTATATATCTATAGATATATGAACATCCTGACCAAGTAAAAAAAAGTGTATAATTTTGCAATAAAGCCTTTCTTTTTGCCATTAAGAAAAATGAAAAAGTGGCAATATGGAAAAACTGATGATGCTAACAGAAAAAATGAGCAGTACTGTTCAAGCTGAAAGAAGATAGCTTACTAATGCAAAAAAAGACTGCATATTAGATATATATAAAATGAAAACATGTCTGGGAGTGTGTCCAAGATTATAATCATAAAGTGCTCAAGCTTTGATCTAGTAGTTTCTGACATCACTTGAACCCCTCAAGCGACTTTTAAAGCCCTATTATGCTCCCACTATATAATAGGTACATGATACATTATCTATCTGTGCTTTCTGACAATGGTAGCTCTAAACTGTACGTTTATGCCACAATATGCAGACCATTTCTCTGTAAATCTCACCTTCCTGCCATTAGATGTTCATTGTTTGTTTGCATCTAAGTTTCGCACATCCAATGTCCTCGTAGAAACATAAGGAAATGTTGGTCAGGAAAAGACCAGTTGGTCCATTGAGCCTGGCCCCACATAGTCATGCTGCCTTATTCACAATATCCCCAATCATCAGCAGCCATGTAAACTCCGGGCCAGGGCTGAATAAAAAACATAGAAAATACCCAATTTAGGGAGAATAAAATCTGAAAAATTCTTCTCCAAACCCCTAACGCCATCAAAACCGAACCAGAAGACCGTGTTGCTCATGCTTTATATCACTTCGTAACGCATCTAACTTTTGTACCTCTGCCCCAGCCTTGGAACTGGTCCAGCTCTCTTTGAAGGAATGAAATGAATCCACACTGACCGCACGAGTCGACAACTTGTTCCATGGGTCTATTATCCTCTGGGAAAAGGATAATTTGAACTTAGTTGTGCCCACGCATGTTCCCTGTTCCTCCCTAATTGAAATAATCTGTCTGAATGAACACAGTCTCGCTCCTGCATGGTGCTGGAATTTGCTGGAAACATGCACCATAATAAAGCCGTATCCATGTCGGGTTCTCATCCATCTTTCAGATGAGACATTAAACTGAGGCCCCGTCTGCTCTCTCTCAGGTGGATGTGAATGATCCCACGGCACTGTTTTGAAGAAGAGCAGGGGAGCTATCCCCAGTGTCCTGGCCAATATTTATCCCTCAGTCAACATCACTAAAACTAGATTATCTGGTCATTATCACGTTGCTGTTTGTGGGAGCTTGCTGTGCACATTGGCTGCCGCGTTTCCTACATAACAACAGTGACTACACTTCAAAAAGTACTTCATTGGCTGTAAAGCGCTTTGGGGGATGACCGGTGGTCGTGAAAGGTGCTATATAAATGAAAGTTTGTCTTTCTTTCTGTTCTCATCTATCCAGTCAGAGTCAGATAAGTTGTGTATGGAGAAAAAGTCAGACTGAACACTGTGAGCTCAAAGTAAAGTGTGATCTTAGTCTTTTATTGCAAGTCTCCAGAGTGCCTCTCCAACCTGTGAGGCCTCCTTAAATACCTGTGCTCCCAAGGGATTATGGGATCCCTTGGGACTCCAGGGGATAAGCCCTCTGATGGCTGTACAGAGTAAATACAAGTACACATATACAACAACACTCCCCCGCCAAAGTCAATAGTGTAACTATATACAATGTGAGTTGATCTGGGGCATTTCTTGCCCTGGTTGATCGTCTCGGTGTGAAAGCTGGTGTTGTTGAATCATTTGTTGGGCCCTCACTGGGCTGCTGAGCAGCTGGCCTTGCTGGGCTGCTGTGGATGATGGGTTCTGCTTCGTGGTCAACCGTGGTGCCGGTTGCCACTGGTGTGTCTGTTGGGGGATCAAAAAAGGTAGGGTCCAAGGTGGATTGCTCAGGATAATCCCTGAATCTGAGTTTGATTTGGTCCAATTGTTCCTGGTAAATGAGTCCATTTGAAAGTTTGACCCGAAACACTCTGCTCCCCTCTTTGGCCACGACAGTGCCGGGAAGCCACTTGGAACCTTGTCCATAATTTAATACAAATATAGGATCATTGATTGCAATCTTGTGGTACACATTTGCGCTATCATGGTATGCACTTTGTTGAAGCCGCCTGCTCTCTACCTGTTCATGTAGATCAGGATGAACTAATGAGAGCCTTGTTTTAAGTGCTCTTTTCATGAGCAGTTCAGTAGGTGGGATCCCAGTGAGCGAGTGGGGTCTCATGCGGTAGCTAAGCAGGACTCGGGATAGGTGAGTCTGCAGTGAGCCTTCAGTTACTCTCTTCAAGCCTTGCTTGATGGTTTGCACTGCTCTCTCTGCCTGACCATTGGACACTGGTTTAAACGGGGCAGATGTGACATGTTTCATCCCGTTACGGGTCATGAATTCTTTGAACTCAGCACTGGTAAAACATGACTCGCTGTCGCTCACCAGAACATCGGGTGGGCCGTGTGTGGCAAACATGGCCCGCAGGCTTTCAGTGGTGGCAGCGGACGTGCTAGCCGATATTATCTTACATTCAATCCACTTGGAGTACGCGTCTACAACCACAAGGAACATTTTACCCAAGAATGGGCCTGCATAGTCGACGTGTACCCTAGAGCACAGTTTGGAGGGCCAAGACCATAAACTTAGTGGCGCCTCCCTGGGTACATTGCTTAACTGCGAGCATGTATTACATCTGTGAATGCAGGACTCTAAATCCGCATCGATACCGGGCCACCACATGTGGGATCTGGCTATCGCTTTCATCATTACGATGCCTGGGTGGGTACTGTGGAGGTCATTAATGAAGGTGCCTTGCCCTTCTTGGGGACCACTACTCGATTGCCCCACAGAAGGCAGTCTGCCTGAATAGACATTTCATCTTTGCGCCGCTGGAACGGCTTTATCTCTTCCTGCATTTCCACTGAGACACTGGACCAGGTCCCATGAAGCACACAGCTTTTGACTAGAGATAATAAGGGGTCCTGGCTTGTCCAGGTTTTGATCTGCCGGGCAGTGACGGGTGATTGCTCACTCTTAAATGCTTCCATAACCATGGCTAGATCTGCGGGCTGTGCCATTTCCATCCCCGTGGTGGGCAATGGCAGCCGACTGAGAGCATCGGCGCAGTTTTCTGTGCCTGGCCTGTGGCGGATGGCATAGCTGTATGCGGACAACGTGGAGCACCCATTTCTGGATGCGGGCCAATGCATGGTATTTATCCCTTTACTCTCGGAAAACAGGAATATAAGTGGCTTATGTCAGTTTCCAATTCGAATTTTAGCCCAAACAGGTATTGATGCATTTTCTTTACCCCATAGGCACACGCCAACGCTTCTTTTTCAATCATACTTTAGACTCTTAGACAGACTGCTAGATGCAAAAGCAACCGGTTGCAGTTTCCCGAAATCATTAGCTTGTTGCAATACACACCCGACGCCATATGACGATGCATCACATGCTAGTACCAAACGCTTACATGGATCATAGAACACAAGCAATTTGTTTGAGCATAACAATTTTCTCGCTTTTACAAAGGCATTTTCTTGGCTTTTGCCCCAAACCCATTCACCCTCTTTTCATAGTAAGACATGCAGTGGTTCTAGCAGTGTGCTGAGACCTGGTAAGAAGTTACCAAAGTAGTTCAAGAGTCCCAGAAATGATTGCAGCTCCGTCACGTTCTGTGGCCTCAGTGCGTTCTCCGTCTTCGCGTTGGTGGGCCCGATGCCGTCTGCTGCAATCCTCCTTCCCAGGAACTCCACTTCAGGCGCCAGGAAAATGCACTTCGAGCGTTTTAACCTGAGCCCCACACGGTTGAGTCAACTAAGAACCTCCTCCAGGTTCTGCAGGTGCTCGACTGTGTTCCGACCTGTGACTAAAATGTCATCCTGGAAGACCACAGTGTGCGGGACCGACTTCAGTAAACTTTCCATGTTTCTCTGGAATCCGATCAGCGGCGCCGATATTCCAAACGGGCATCTGTTATAAACAAAAAGACCTTTGTGCATGTTGATGCAGGTGAGGGCTTTCGATGATTCCTCCAGTTCATGTGTCATGTAGACTGAAGTCAGATCCAGCTTCGTGAACGTCTTTCCTCCCGCCAGCGTTGCAAAGTGGTCATCAGCTTTTAGTAGTGGGTATTGGTCCTGCAGGGAGAAACGATTGATAATTACTTTGTAATCGCCACAGATTCTGATGCTGCCATCTCCCTTGAGGACTGGGACAATAGGACTGACCCACTCGCTGAACACAATCGGTGAAATGATGCCCTCTCGTTGCAGCCGGTCTAGCTCGATCTCTACACTTTCTCTCATCATGTACGGTACTGCTCTCGCCTTGTGATGGATGGGTCGCTCCCCCGGAATTAGGTGGATCTGCACTTTTGCTCCTTGGAATTTCCCGATGCGTGGTTTGAACAGCGAAGGAAATTTGTTTAAGACCTGGGCACAGGAAGTATCGTCAGCGGGCAATGGCGCTCGGACGTCGTCCCAGTTCTCGCGTATCTTTCCCAGCCAGCTCCTACCGAGCAGCGTGGGACCATCGCCCGGTACCACCCAGAGTGGTAGCTTGTGCACCGCTCCATCGTAGGAGACCTTTATGGTAGCACTGCCGATTACAGGAATCAGTTCTTTAGTGTAAGTTCTTAGTCTTGTGCGAACTGGAGTTAAGACTGGCCTTGAGGCCTTGTTGCAGCACAACCATTCGAAAGTCTTTTTGCCCATGATGGACTGGCTCGCGCCAGTGTCCAGCTCCATTGACACCGGGAGTCCATTTAGTTTAACATTCAGCATTATCGGAGGACAATTCGTGGTGAATGTGTGCACCCTATGTACCTCTGCCTCCTCTATCTGAGGCTCTGGTTCGTAGTGATCCTCCGTGGATCTGTCCTCCTCTGCAATGTGGTGGTTTGCAGGTTTAACAGGCTTAGCAGCTGGCCTGAACACTCATTGGAGGTGTCCCATTGTTCTACAGCCCTTGCAAACGTACTCTTTGAATCGGCATGAATGGAAGATGTCATGTATTCAACCAGCAATGTAACCCATGTATAATCTGACCTAAGTTGTACACTGTGAGAACAATGACCACTAGGTGGTGAACTTGTGGGAGACACTCCTAACCTGGATCTTCGGGTAGAAAAGGGGAAGCTCCGCCCACCTTTATCACTTGAGTGCTAAGGAATAAAGGACAGGTCACAGACTGACCTTCTCCTAAGCATGGGCCTCGTGTGCATTTATACTGTATAATAAGGATGTATCAATGGCGACGAGAAACTGGGATTTAACCCACGCGAGCATGGCCACTAGCAGAACAGACGAGAGGTACTGTGATAAGCAATGGTTGGAACAGAGATTCAACATTGTTAAAGCAGCACACAGTACTCCAGGCAGACAAGGGCAATTGGGCATGCCCCAACATGTAGTCGAACCCAGAGGGGGAGTTCGACAGAGACAATGGCAAGCTGAACGGTGGTTCACACCATTGCAAAGGACAATGCGGCCAGTAATGGGGCCATCAACACCTGTCAAGGACAATAACAGAGGCAGTCAGGGACGATCGACTGGCAAGGGACCTTTTGTTTCCAACAGCAGCTCATGTTGGAGGCGTGGAGGCACACACTCAGCCGGAGTTTGCAGAGATGATCAAAATACCTGCAGAAATGAACACTGGGGGAAATTGCTCGAAGCTGAAGTTCAGCGAGTTCATGTGGAGCACGTATACAGTTCATACATCAGGACGCCACCGATAATGATGAAAATGCTCCTCAATGGCATCCCAGTATCAATGGAGCTAGACACGGGGGCCAGCCAGTCCCTGATGGGTATCAAACAGTTTGAAAAGTTGTGGACGTCCAAGGCCAGGAGGCCAAAATTATCGCCGATTGACGCACAGCTACGGACATACACAAAGGAGATCATTCCGGTGCTAGGCAGCGCCACGGTAGTCGTGACCCACAAAGATTCGGAGAACAGGTTGCCACTCTGGGTTGTCCCGGGAGACGGTCCCGCACTGCTGGGGAGGAGTTGGCTTGCTGTCATGAACTGGAAATGGGGCGATGTCAATGCAATTTCCTCTGTGGAGCGAGTATCATGCTCACAGATCCTGGACAAATTTGACTCATTATTTCAACCCGGCATTGGCACTTTCATGGGGGCCAAGATCGTGATTCACATAAACCCGGACGCCAGGCCAGTACACCACAAGGCCAGAGCGGTGCCGTACGTGATGCGGGAAAAGATAGAAGGCGAATTGGAGCACCTGCTGAGGGAAGGCATCATCTCGCCAGTCAAATTCAGTGACTGGGCGAGCCCGATTGTGCCGGTGCTCAAGGCGGATAGGTCGGTCAGGATATGTGGTGATTACAAGGCCACCATCAATCGGGTGTCACTCCAAGACCAGTACCCGCTACCGAGAGCGGAGGACCTCTTTGTGATGCTATCCGGTGGCAAACTTTTTTCAAAATTGGACCTGACCTCAGCTTACATGACCCAGGAGCTGGTGAGTGAGTCGAAGAAGCTGACCACCATCACGACACCCAAGGAGTTGTTTGAGTACAACACATGTCTGTTCGAGATTCGCTCGGCCGCCGCGATCTTCCAACGAAATATGGAAATCCTCCTCAAGTCGATTCCAGGGACGGTGGTTTTTCAGGATGACATCCTCATCACGGGTTACGATACGGAAGAACACCTCCACAACCTGGCGGAGGTGCTACGCAGACTGGACCGGGTAGGGCTACGACTGAAAAAGACGAAGTGCGTCTTCCTAGCTCCAGAGGTAGAATTCCTAGGGATGAGGGTAGCAGCAGATGGGATCAGCCCTACTGCGTCCAAGACAGAAGCGATCCAGAGAGCACCCAGACCCCGTAACACGACGGAGCTGCGTTCGTTCCTGGGGCTCCTGAACTATTTTGGTAACTTTCTTCCCAAATTGAGCACGCTACTAGAGCCGCTACACGTGCTCCTACGCAAAGGTCGCGAATGGGTCTGGGGGGACAGCCAGGAAAGGGCTTTTAATAGAGCACACAATTTGTTATGTTCCAACAATCTGTTAACGCTATATGACCCATGTAAGAAACTTGTGTTAACGTGCGATGATTTGTCCTATGGTGTCGGGTGTGTGTTGCTGCATGTCAATGCCAAGGGTCAGTTACAGCCGGCAGCTTATGCCTCCAGGAGTCTGTCCCAAGCAGAAAGGGGCTACGAGATGGTAGAAAAGGAGGCGCTTGTATGTGTATATGCGCTAAAGAAAATGCACCAGTACCTGTTTGGCAGGAAATTTGAGCTGGAGACAGATCACAAATCCCTAACGTCCCTTTTGGCCGACAACAGGGCCATAAATGCAAACGCATCGGCCCGCATACAGAGGTGGGTACTCACGTTAGCTGCCTATGACTATACAATTCAGCACAGACCGGGCACCGAAAACTGCGCCAATGCACTCAGCAGGCTCCCACTAGCCACCACTGAGGGGACTACTGAGCATGCTGCTGAGATGGTCATGGCTGTTGAAGCTTTCGGAAACGAAGGCTCACCCGTGTCAGCCCGTCAGATTAAAGTCTGGATAAATAGAGACCCGCTATTGTCTCTCGTCAAGAAATGTGTCCTGAATGGGGACTGGGCAGCCACGTACAGGGCATGCCCTGAGGAATTTAAACCATTTCACAGGCGTAGGGATGAACTCTCGATTCAGGCCGATTGCCTACTGTGGGGAAACCGCGTAGTCATGCCCCAGATGGGCAGAGAGGTGTTCATCAGAGAACTCCACAATGAGCACCCGGGCATTGTTATGATGAAGGCAATTGCCAGGTCACACGTTTGGTGGCCAGGGATAGATGCAGACCTGGAACTTTGTGTTCGCAGGTGCAACACTTGTGCCCAGCTGGGCAACGCACCCAGGGAAGCCCCCCTTAGCCCCTGGCCATAGCCCGCCAAGCCTTGGTCACGCATCCATGTGGACTACGCAGGTCCTTTCATGGGAAAAATGTTTTTGGTTGTAGTAGACGCCTACTCCAAATGGATCGAGTGTGAAATTTTAAATTCAAGCACATCCTCTGCCACGGTAGAAAGTCTACGGGCAATGTTCGCTGCCCACGGTCAACCGGACATCTTGGTCAGTGACAATGGCCCGTGCTTTACAAGCATTGAGTTCCAGGACTTCATGGCAGGCAATGGAATTAACCATGTCAGAATGGCACCGTTCAAGCCGGCCTCAAACGGCCAGGCAGAACGAGCAGTGCAGATAATAAAACAGGGGATGCTTAGAATCCAAGGGGGTTCCCTACAAAGGCACTTATCACGCCTCTTGTTGGCCTACAGATCCCGACCACACTCACTCACAGGGGTTCCACCCGCAGAGCTGCTAATGAAAAGGACGCTCAAAACCCGGTTATCCCTTATACACCCCACCATGAAAGAAATTGTCGAGAGCAGGCGCCAGTCACAATATGACTACAATGACAGGAATGCGAGGGCGCGATGTATTGATGTAAATTACCCTGTTTTTGTCCTCAACTACATTGCAGGGCCCAAATGGCTCACAGGCACTGTGATTGCCAAAGAGGGAAATAGGATTCTGGTAGTTAAACTTACCAATGGACAAATCTGCCGCAAACATGTGGATCAAACAAAAAGGAGGTTCAGCAACCCCGTAGAAGAAGCAGAGGAAGAACACGACATAGAGTTCACTCCACCACAGGTGACCGAACACCGGAACCAAAGGGAGGAGAGCCCAGTCACTGTGGGCAGTCCAGATAGGCCTGAGGCACTGCAAACAGCAGACACTCAGGCCAGCGCCCAACAACCGGAGCCCCAACTCAGGCGCTCTACAAGAGAGCGTAAACCACCAGAGAGACTGAACCTGTGATCCCAATGAGACTTTGGGGGGGGAGGTGATGTCATGTATTCAACCAGCATTGTAACCCATGTATAATCTGACCTAAGTTGTACACTGTGAGAACAATGACCACTAGGTGGTGAACTTGTGGGAGACACTCCTAACCTGGACCTTCGGGTAGAAAAGGGGAAGCTCTGCCCACCTTTATCACGTGAGTGCTAAGGAATAAAGGACAGGTCACAGACTGACCTTCTCTCAAGCATGGGCCTCATGTGCATTTATACTGTATAGTAAGGACGTATCAGAAACGATGATCGCCCCCGCAGCGCCACCAAGGTGTTAATGGTCTTGTATTCATCACCCTTGATGGTGGACTCTGAGACATCTGCGGACGTGTAGCTGCAGGTATGTGTGACCTGCCCTGTATGTTACGATTCGAAAACAACATCACTTTGTTCACGGTACTTGTTGCAGCACTTGTGTGCTGAGAGATTTGCTTAGTATTGTCACTGGTTGCAATGAATGCCTGGGCTATCGCTATGGCCTTACTCAAGGTTGGGGTCTCTACAGACAAAAGTTTGCGCAGTATGGTTTCGTGGCCAATGCCAAGTACGAAAATGTCTCTGAGCATGTGCTCCAAATGTCCTTCAAATTCGCAATGTCCTGCAAGGCGTCTCAGCTCGGCAACATAACTTGCCACTTCCTGGCCTTCAGACCTTTTGTTGGTGTAGAACCGGTACCTCGCCATCAGAACGCTTTCCTTCAGGTTCAAATGCTCTCGGACCAGTGTGCACAAATCGTCGTATGATTTCTCCGTGGGTTTCGCTGGAGTGAGCAGATTCTTCATGGTGCTACATACATTGGTGCCCCACAGACAGTGAGGAGGATCGCTCTACGTTTGGCAGTGCTCTCTTCCCCATCTAGCTCGTTGGCAAAGTTTCCCAATCATCTCCCTCTGAAAATTTCTCCAGGATGCCCACTGTTCTCTGCATCTTTGGGTTCGCTATCTGTATCTCGTCGCCAGTTGTTGGGTATGGAGAGTCAGACTGAACACTGTGAGCTCAAAGTAAAGTGCGACCGTAGTCTTTTATTGCAGGTCTCCAGAGTGCCTCTCCAACCTCAGAAGCCTTCTTAAATATCTGTGCTCCCAAGGGATTATGGGATCCCTTGGGACTCCGGGGAATGAGCCCTCTGGTGGCTGTACAGAGTAAATACAAGTCCACATATATAACACTTACCAACGGATCCATCACAGACCCAATCCACATCCGGACTGGGGTCAAACAGGGCTGCGTCATCGCCCCAACCCTCTTCTCAATCTTTCTCG
Organism: Pristiophorus japonicus; assembly: GCF_044704955.1. Classification (NCBI taxonomy): domain Eukaryota; kingdom Metazoa; phylum Chordata; class Chondrichthyes; family Pristiophoridae; genus Pristiophorus; species Pristiophorus japonicus. Next base: position 41,545,322 of record NC_091977.1, read on the forward strand.
CTGCCATGCTCCACCTCACTGTCAACAAGCTGGAGTGGAACTAAACTACAGAACCAGTGGGAACCTGTTCAACCTGCGCCATCTCCAGGCCAGGTCCAAGACCAACCCAATCTCTGTCGTCAAGCTACAATACGCGGACGACGCCTGCATCTGTGCACATACAGAGACTGAACTCCAGGACATAGTCGACGTATTTACTGAGGCGTACGAAAGCATAGGCCTTCCGTTAAACATCCGTAAGACAAAGGTCCTCCACCAGCCTGTCCTCACCACACAGCACTCCCCCACCTCCGCCACCCCCCCCCACCCCCACCACCCCCCCCCCAGTCATCAAGATCCACGATGCGGCCCTGGACACCGTGGACCATATCTCGGGAGCCTCCTATCAACAAGAGCAGGCATCGACGACAAGATCCAACACCGTCTCCAGTGCGCCAGTGCAGTCTTCAGCTGCCTGAGGAAAAGAGTGTTTGAAGACCAGGCACTCAAATCTGCCACCAAGCTCATGGTCTAAAGGGCTGTAGTAATACCCACCCTCCTGCATTGCTCAGAGACATGGGCCATGTACAGTAGACACATCAAGTCACTGGAGAAATATCACCAACGATGTCTCCGCAAGATCCTACAAATCCCCTGGGAGGGCAGACACACCAACATCGGCATCCTTGTCCAGGCCAACATCCCCAGCATTAAAGCACTGACCACACTCGATCAGCTCCGCTGGGCAGACCAGACACGAGACTCCCAAAGCAAGTGCTCTACTCAGAGCTCCTTCACGGCAAACGAGCCAAAGGTGGGCAGCAGAAACATTACGAGGACACCCTGAAAGCCTCCCTGATAAAGTGCAACATCCCCACTGACACCTGGGAGTCCCTGGCCCAAGACCGCCCTAAGTGGAGGAAGTGCATCCAGGAGGGCGCTGAGCACCTCGAGTCGCAACACCGAGAGCAGGCAGAAATCAAGCGGAGGCAGCGGAAAGAGCATGCTGCAAGCCAGTCCCTCCCATCCCTTCCCTCAATGACTATCTGTCCCACCTGTGACAGAGTCTGTGGCTCTCATATTGGACTGTTCAGCCACCAAAGAACTCACTTCAGGAGTGGAAGCAAGTCTTCCTCGATTCCGAGGGACTGCCTATGATGCTGATGATGATGATGGTAAAGGCATTCTGTTCATACAGCCTGAGCTATATAGACCAGACGTGACTGGTTTAATTCCCAGTCTATGCTATGCTAACGCAATATCTCAGTTGCTCAGTACTCACACAGAATCATAAGTATTTCTATACTTGTAAAATTATTTATTCTTTTTAACTTCTTAAATTGTCATTTGCCATTCTGGAATTTGTCTTCAGATTTAACATTAGTTTAATCAGATTTCAAACTGAATGTAGATTTGAAGAATTATCTTTTATTTTTAATTCATCTAATCACTGGAACTAAATGTATTCTGTTGGACGTTACTACTGACTAGTTAGAAATGAAGACAAGATCAAGATTCACAAAGTAGAAACTGAAATTGCTGGAACTGTAGTTCTTAAAGTTTGCCAGAAATGCAGTTGAAGTTCACCTGGTCAGTCCCAAGTCCATCGGCAAATTGAATATAATTTGCAGAAATCTGAAGTTATCCACTTTGGTAGGAAAAATGGTAAAGCAGAGTATTTTTTAAATGGCGAGGGATTGTGAAATGTTGGGGGCCGAAATTGCCCCTCTCTTTGAGGCCCATTACCGCCTCTCAGAGGTGGTAATGGGGCAGTAAGGCTTTTCTGATCAGGGGCAGGTGGATTGTCCGACCCATCCAAAATTGCTCCCGAGCCGGGTGTGGCAGAGGAAACAGGTTTCCGCCGTGCCCCGTGTTCCCACCCCGTCAGGCACGTGCTGACCTCTCACCACCCGGCAGCGACCCCTTTCTACCCGTGGGGTAAATGGCCCTGCAGGAGCGGAGCCGGCCAAGGGTTCAGCCAGGCAGCCCGGCACCCCTTGGCCGAAGTCCTTCCTGGTAGCCCAGTGAGCGCCACTTGAGTGGCTGCAGAGCTCTCAGCGGCCCTCCCCTTTAACTGAAGGGGAGGGTCGTTGCTATGCGATGTCTTTTTTTTAAAAAAGAGGGCAATTTTGATCGATTCTCCGCCCCATCAATTCAGGCGGCGAATCATCTTTTAATTCAAATTATCCACCCCAAACAGGGCGGAGGGCAATTTTGGCCCCTTGGTGTTCAGAGGGACCTTGGTATTCTTGTACACGAATCATCGAACGTTAACATGCAGGTACAGCAAGCAATTAAAAAAACAAATGCTATGTTGGCCTTTATTACAAGAGGATTTGAGTATAAGAGTAAAGATGTCTTCTGCAGTTATACAGGACCCTAGTGAGACTGCACCTGGAATATTGTGTACAGTTTTGGTCTCCTTACCTAAGGAAGGATATACTTGCCATAGAGGGAGTGCAACAAGAATTCACCAGACTGATTCCTGGGATGGGGAGATTGTCCTATGAGGAGAGATCGAGTAGACTAGGCCTATATTATCTAGAGTTTAGAAGAATGAGAGGTGATCTCATTGAAACATACAAAATTATTACAGGGGAGTTTCGAACCAGGAGTCACAGTCTCAGAATAAGGGTTGGCCATTTACGACTGAGATGAGGAGAAATTTCTTCACTCAGAGGCTGGTACATCTTTGGAATTCTCTACCCTAAAGGGCTGTGGAAGCTCAGTCGTTGAGTGTATTCAAGGCAGAGATTGATAGATTTTTGGATATTAAGGGAATCAAGGGATATGGGGATAGTGCAGGAAAGTGGAGTTGAGGTAGAAGATCAGCCATGATCTTATTGAATGGTGGAGCAGGCTCGAGGGGCTAAATGGCCTGCTCCTGCTCGTAATTCTTATGTTCTTATCTTTTATATTACTCGATTGTGTCTTTCGCCCAGGTCCCTCTCGACACCAACATTTCCCAATCTCTCACCATTTAAAAAAAAATCTGCTTTTCTATTTTTCCTACCAAAGTGGTTAACTCCACATTTCTCCACATTATGTTCCATTTGCCATGTTCTTGCCCACTCACTTAGCCTGTCTATATCCCCTTGAAGTCTCTTTGCATCTTCCTCACCACTTACATTCCCACCTAGCTTTGTATCATCAGCTTGGATATATTACATTTGGTCCCTTCATCCAAATCATTGATATAGATTGTGAATAGCTGAGGCCCAAGCACTGATCCTTGCGTAACCCCACTAGTTACAGCATGCCAACCCAAAAATGACCCGTTTATTCCTACTCTCTGCTTTCTGTCCATTAACCATGCTAGTGTATTACCCCCAACCCCACGAGCCCTAATTTTGTTCAATAACCTCTCATGTGGCACCTTATAGAATGCCTTCTGAAAATCCAAATATATCACATCCACTCGTTCCCCCTCATTTACTTTACTAGTCACAACTTCAAACAACTCTAACAGATTTGTCAAACATGGTTTCCCTTTGATAACTCTGTTGCGTATCTGTAAAGCATGCACTCCCATGTTCCGCCACCAGGGAGCGAATCGCCTGAAGTCCCAAGGGATCCCAGCATCCCTTGGGAGCACTGTATATAAGCTGGCCCCTAAGGCCTGTTCCTCACTCTGGAGTGTCTTAATAAAGACTGAGGTCACTGTTACTCTAACCTCCCTGTGTGCAGTCTCCTCTGTGTTAGGAATACAATAAAATTCATGTTGACTCCTACAAACGTAGGCCCCCTGCAGTCAGAATCAGGGGAAGTCATAATGCGGGACAAAGAAATGGCAGACCAATTAAACAAGTACTTTGGTTCAGTATTCACTAAGGAGGACACAAACAACCTTCCGGATATAAAAGGGGTCGGAGGGTCTAGAAAGAAGGAGGAACTGAGGGAAATCCTTATTAGTCAGGAAATTGTGTTAGGGAAATTGATGGGATTGAAGCCCGATAAATCCCCTGGGCCTGATGGTCTGCATCCCAGAGTACTTAAGGAGGTGGCCTTGGAAATAGCGGATGCATTGACAGTCATTTTCCAACATTCCATAGACTCTGGATCAGTTCCTATGGAGTGGAGGGTAGCCAATGTAACCCCACTTTTAAAAAAAGGAGGGAGAGAGAAAACAGGGAATTATAGACCGGTCAGCTTGCCATCGGTAGTGGGTAAAATGATGGAATCAATTATTAAGGATGTCATAGCAGCGCATTTGGAAAGAGGTGACATGATAGGTCCAAGTCAGCATGGATTTGTGAAAGGGAAATCATGCTTGACAAATCTTCTGGAATTTTTTGAGGATGTTTCCAGTAGAGTGGACAGGGGAGAACCAGTTGATGTGTTGTATTTGGACTTTCAGAAGGCTTTCGACAAGGTCCCACACAAGAGATTAATGTGCAAAGTTAAAGCACATGGGATTGGGGATAGTGTGCTGACTTGGATTGAGAACTGGTTGGCAGACAGGAAGCAAAGAGTAGGAGTAAATGGGTACTTTTCATAATGGCAGGCAGTGACTAGTGGGGTACCGCAAGGTTCTGTGCTGGGGCCCCAGCTGTTTACACTGTACATTAATGATTTAGATGAGGGGATTAAATGTAGTATCTCCAAATTTGCGGATGACACTAAGTTGGGTGGCAGTGTGAGCTGCGAGGAGGATGCTATGAGGCTGCAGTGACTTGGATAGGTTAGGTGAGTGGGCAAATGGATGGCAGATGAAGTATAATGTGGATAAATGTGAGGTTATCCACTTTGGTGGTAAAAACAGAGAGACAGACTATTATCTGAATGGTGACAGATTAGGAAAAGGGGAGGTGCAACAAGACCTGGGTGTCATGGTACATCAGTCATTGAAGGTTGGCATGCAGGTACAGCAGGCGGTTAAGAAAGCAAATGGCATGTTGGCCTTCATAGCGAGGGGATTTGAGTACAGGGGCAGGGAGGTGTTACTACAGTTATACAGGGCCTTGGTGAGGCCACACCTGGAGTAATGTGTACAAGTTTTGGTCTCCTAACTTGAGGAAGGACATTCTTGCTATTGAGTAAGTGCAGCGAAGGTTCACCAGACTGATTCCCGGGATAGCGGGACTGACATATCAAGAAAGACTGGATCAACTGGGCTTGTATTCACTGGAGTTCAGAAGAATGAGAGGGGATCTCATAGAAACGTTTAAAATTCTGACGGGTTTGGACAGGTTAGATGCAGGAAGAATGTTCCCAATGTTGGGGAAGTCCAGAACCAGGGGTCACAGTCTAAGGATAAGGGGTAAGCCATTTAGGACCGAGATGAGGAGAACCTTCTTCACCCAGAGAGTGGTGAACCTGTGGAATTCTCTACCACAGAAAGTTGTTGAGGCCAATTCACAAAATATATTCAAAAAGGAGTTAGATGTAGTCCTTACTACTAGGGGGATCAAGGGGTATGGCGAGAAAGCAGGAATGAGGTACTGAAGTTTCATATTCAGCCATGAACTCATTGAATGGTGGTGCAGGCTCGAAGGGCCGAATGGCCTACACCTGCACCTATTTTCTATGTTTCTATGTTTCTACCTAAGGCAGATGACCTATTTGTGACGCTGGCAGGAGGCAAGACGTTCACCAAGCTCGACCTGACTTCGGCCTACATGATGCAGGAGCTGGAAGAGTCTTCGAAGGGCCTCACTTGCATCAGCACGCACAAGGGACTGTTCATCTCCAACAAATGCCCGTTTGGAAGTCGGTCAGCTGCAGCGGTCTTCCAGAGAAACATGGAAAGCCTACTCAAGTCGGTACCACGCACGGTGGTTTTTCAGGACGACATATTGGTCACGGGTCGGGACACCGTCGAGCACCTACAAAACCTGGAGGTGGTCCTCCAGCGACTGGATTGCGTAGGGCTGCGGCTGAAGAGGTCAACATGCATCTTCATGGCAACAGAAGTGGAATTTCCGGGGAGAAAGATCGTGGCAGACGGCATTCGGCCCACAGACACCAAGACCGAGGCTATATCAGGAACACGCCCAGGCCACAGAACGTCACGGAACTGCGGTCGTTCCTGGGACTCCTCAACTATTTTGGTAACTTCCTTCCGGGGTTAAGCACCCTCTTAGAACCCCTACATGTGTTATTGCGTAAAGGTGAGAACTGGGTATGGGGAAAGAAACAAGTAATTGCTTTTGAGAAAGCCAGAAACATTTTATGCTCCAACAAGCTGCTTGTACTGTATAACCCGTGTAAAAGACTTGTGCTAGCATGTGACGTGTCATCGTACAGAGTCGGGTGTGTATTACAACAAGCTAACGTTGCAGGGAAGTTGCAACCTGTCGCCTATGCCTCCAGGAGCGTATCTAAGGCCGAGAGGGCCTACAGCATGATTGAGAAAGAGGCATTAGCGTATGTGTTCGGGGTAAAGAAAAAGCATCAGTACCTGTTTGGCCTCAAATTTGAGCTGGAAACCGATCACAAGTCCCTCATATCCCTGTTCGCTGAAAACAAGGGGATAAATCCTAATGCCTCAGCCCGCATATAAAGGTGGGCACTCGCGCTATCAGCATATAACTATACCATCCGCCACAGGCCAGGCACCGAGAACTGTGCGGATGCTCTCAGTCGGCTACCACTGCCTACCACGGGGATGGAAATGGCGCAGCCTGCAAACTTGTTGATGGTGGCACAGCCCGCAGACTTGTTGATGTCCATGGAAGAATTTGAAAATGATAAATCACCTGTCACGGCCTGCCAGATTAGGATTTGGATCAGCCAAGATCCTCTGCTGTCCCCAGTAAAAAACTGTGTACTGCATGGGCGCTGGGCCAGCATCCCCGTTGAAATGCAAGAGCTATTCAAGCCGTCCCAGCGGCGAAAGGACGAGCTGTTCGTTCAGGCAGACTGCCTGTTGTGGGATAATCGCGTAGTGCTACCCAAAAAGGGCAGGGAGACGTTCATCTCGGATCTCCACAGCACACACCCAGGTATAGTAATGATGAAAGCGATAGCCAGATCCCACGTGTGGTGGCCCGGTATCGACTCTGACTTAGAGTCCTATGTACGGCAATGCAGCGTGTGTGCTCAGTTCAGCAACGCGCCCAGAGAGGCACCACTAAGTTTGTGGTCCTGGCCCTCCAGACCTTGGTCGAGGATCCATGTTGACTATGCGGGCCCCTTTCTCGGTAAAATGTTCCTAGTGGTGGTGAATGCTTTTTCAAAATGGATTGAATGTGAAATAATGTCGGGAAGCACCGCCACCGCCACCATTGAAAGCCTGAGGGCCATGTTTGCCACCCACGGCCTGCCTGACATACTGGTCAATGACAACGGGCCATGTTTCACCAGTGCCAAATTTAAAGAATTCATGACCCGCAATGGGATCAAAAATGTCACCTCGGCCCCGTTTAAGCCAACCTTCAATGGGCAGGCACAGCGGGCAGTACAAACAATCAAACAGCCTTAAACGAGTCACAGAAGGCTCACTCCAAACCCGCCTGTCCCAAGTACTGCTCAGCTACCGCACGAGACCCCACTCGCTCACAGGGGTGCCCCCAATTGAGCTACTCATGAAAAGGACACTTCAAACCAGACTCTCGCTGGTTCACCCCAACCTGCATGATCAGGTAGAGAGCAGGCGGCAGCAACAAAATGTAAACGATGGTCGCGCCACTGTGTCACGGGAAATTGATCTGAATGACCCTGAGTATGCGCTAAACTATGGACATGGTCCCAAGTGGATCGCGGGCACGGTGATAGCTGAAGAAGGGAGTAGGGTGTTTGTAGTCAAACTAGACAATGGACAAATTTGCAGAAAGCAGCTGGACCAAACGAGGCTGCGGTTCACAGACTGCCCTGAACAACCCACAGCAGACACCACCTTTTTCAAGCCCACAGCACACACCCAAAGGATCAACAACACCACCCTGGACCAGGAAATGGAATCCATCACGCCCAACAGCCCAGCAAGGCCAGGCTCACCCAGCAGCCCTGCAGGGCCAACAACATGCCAAGCCAGCGAGGGCACAGCCAACACACCAGAACAGACATTTGTACCGAGGTAGTCCACCAGGGAAAGAAAGGCTCCCGACTGCCTCACTTGGTATATAGTTTTCACTTTGACTTTGAGGGGGAGTGATGTTGTGTATCTGTAAAGCATGCACTCCCATGTTCTGCCACCAGGGAGCGCATCCCCTGGAGTCCCAAGGGATCCCAGCATCCCTTGGGAGCACTTTATATAAACCGGTCCCTAAGGCCTGTTCCTCACTCTGGAGTGTCTTAATAAAGACTGAGGTCACTGTTACTCTAACCTCCCTGTGTGCAGTCTCCTCTGTGTTAGGAATACAATAAAATTCATGTTGACTCCGCCCAATCCTATTATTATTTACTAAATGCTCTGTTACCATATCCTTAATAATAGATTCTAGCATTTTCCTGATGACTGATGTCAGATCTGTCGTTCTCTGTTTTTTCTCTCCCTCCCTCTTTTCTTAAATAGCGGGGTTACATTAGATACTTTCCCATCTGCGGGAACCATTCTCGAATCTATGGAGTTTTGGAAGATGACAACCAATGCATCCACTATCTCAGTGGCCACCTCTTTCAAAACCCTAGGATGTAGGCCATCAGGTCCAGGTCCTCTGCTCGTTCCTCATACCTTTAAAACATGTTTTTTCCCCAAATACTTATCCACTTGTCTTTTGAAATGTGATTTTGGGATCTGCTTCCAACACTGTCTCTGGTAGGGTAGTCTATGTCCTGATACTCTCTGCTTAAGAACATCTTTCCTAATCTTTCCCTTTGTACACTGAAGGCCTGGAATTTTTCTGCTGGCACTGACACAGGCTCAGTGCAGAGGGGGCGGAAACGCTGAAAGTTCCTCCCAGCACTGGGCCTGCACCTGTCTTAGGTTACCTGGGTTTGCCCCAGGGGCAATCCTCATTAAGATATTCAAATTTGTATTAAAATATGGATGAGAGGCATTCAAAGTGTCCAGACTTATGGAATGATACAGCACAGATTTAGCCCGTCCTGCCTGTGCCGGCTCTTTGAAAGAGCCACCCAATTAGTCCCACTCCCCCGCTCTTTCCCCATAGCCCTGCACATTTTTCCCCTTCAAGTATTTATCCAATCTCCTCCTGAAAGTTAATATTGAATCTGCTTCCGCCACCCTTGTGGGAAAGATACTTCTTGTGATTAATGGAGTGGTTGAGGCGAATAGCAAAGATGCATTTAAGGGGAAGCTAGATAAGTACATGAGGGAGAAAGGAATAGAAGAATATGTCGATAGGGCAGAGATGAAGTAAATAGAGCGTGAAGAGGCTCGTGTGTAACATAAACACCGGCATAGACCAGGTGAGCCGAATGGCCTGTTTCTTCTGGACTGTAGATTCAATGCAATTCTTCGGAAATTGCACTACTTTGTGCCATTCGCCAGAGTTGGAGCAGAGAGCAGGGCCTACCAGCACAACAGCCATGGAACCTCTTTAATGCGAAATCATTGTCCTCGTATTCAACTCTGGTGGGCTTGTTCCTTGTAACTCCTTACGTCAGTTTGGCTCTTTTTTTTACTTGTCTTGGAATTTCTATGTACTTCTTTTTAATATGGAACGGAGCAGCTGTTTGTAGTCGTTTGTTTGGGAACCTAACTCCTCACCCTGAAATGTTCGTGTTGTGTATGCAATAACTCAAAAGATTGAATACTGTAAACTCCGAACAAGTACAAATCTGGCTCTACTTTATTCGGGGTCGAAGTGATCACATTACAAGATGGCTGGCCTTTTATACCTGGGCCGCACACACGTGCGCACAGCCCAATGACCTCCGACAGTGGCGCCACCTGGTGGCTAGTAAACCCAAGTATATATACATGACAGTTTGGATCCCTTTCCTGACTGAGCCAACTTGACCCACACAGTCGGCAATCCTTCATGAGCTGGAGAATGGGACAAAATGATCAGCAACAGAGGAAGGGGGCCACAGACGAGCATCCCATGAGTAACAACATGCCTGTGACATCAGGTGAACAAAACCACTTCACTGGTCATTGAGCTCTTCAGAATCATTTTGGGATCAGGTTGCCTTGTCAAAAGGGTAAGGAAGGGAGTCTTTAATGGGTGTTCGTGAACCATTAGTGAAGGGGCAAGCGCTGTGCTAAGATTCAAAAGCTTTCCAGGTGTGTATGCAGCTGATGAAGGTGGAAGTGTATGACTGTGTTATGAGCGTGGCATTGCAGAGCACCATAAAGTCGAGGCCTCACATACCTTCCCTATCTGGAGTAGTGTCCCCTTTACTTCAGAGAATACCCTCACCAGCTCTACCACCTTTTTCGTACATTGTATTTTTCTGGGGAGTGTGCCCCTCTAACCCAAAGATGGCACTCCCGCTTCCTTGACCCTCCTTCAACATGACTTCCAAAGTCCTCTCAGTAAAGCCAGCAGCCCTGCCAGCACCCGGCGAATTTTCAGGCTTTGTACCCAATTCCCAGCACTTTCGCCAAAAATTCCAGCTTGTTCTGAACCAAGGCTGCTAAGTATCCCTTTATTACGTCCCACAGTAAACACCCAGTGTAGCTTTAAGTTGCTGCCCTGCACTTCTAAGACTTTGCACCCATACCACTGTGTGAAGTTTGAGGGCAGTGCAGCACCCATTTGGTAACCAGAGGGCAGCCCAAAATCTGGAGAGGTCCCATCAATACACTGACTGCACAAAAAGGGCTGCACATGTGCCCCAGAACCAGTATTGTTTCTGGCTCTTGGTGATGATCTTAAATGTATTCCCTCTACTTACTGACTCACTAACCAGTGGAAATTGTTTTTCCTTATTTACCTTATCAAAACATTATCATAATTTAGAATCTTTTATTAGTTCTCCTCTTAATATTCTTTGTTCAAGTACTGAGGGAGTGCTGTACGGTCCGAGGTGTTTTCTTTCGGATGAAAAGTTACACCGGTAAAAGACCCCATGGCACTGGGGAGTTATCCCCCGTGTCCTGGTCAATATTTATCCCTCAACCAACATGACTAAAACAGACTTTCTGGTCATTAACACATTGCTGTTTGTGGGACCTTGCTGTGTGCAAATTGACTGCTGCGGTTCATACATTATAACAGTGATATACTACTTCATTGGCTGTAAAACACTTTGGGACGTCCTGAGATGTGAAAGGCGCTATAGAAATACAAGTCTTTTTTCTCTTTTTCTATACAAAGAGACCCAGTTTTTCCAGTCTCTCTTCATAAGTAGTATCACCACCACCCTGTGTGTGGAGTAGGTAAATCTAAACTGCCTGTTCACCCTCCCTCTTCTGAGCTTCAGTCTGTGGTTATGTCAAAAAGCTTATTCAGTTCAGTTTATCTATGCTGCATATAATAGTGAACATTCTCAATCATGTGTCTTCTAAGCCGCCATTCCTAGTTTCCTAAGTTTCTCCTTGTGGCTCAGCATCAATTACCCCCCCCGCCCCCTTCCCCCTCTGTACTTTCTCCATAGCTAGAATGTCACCACTGTAAGACTGAGGCCACAATTGCACATAATACATCAGTTGGTGTAGAACTAGTGCTCTGTAAAAGTTTTTTTTAATTCGTTCGTAGGATGCGGATGTCACTGGCAAGGCCAGCATTTATTGCCCACCCCCAATTTCCCTTGAGAAGGTGGTGATGAGCTGCCTTCTTGAATCGCTGCAGTCCGTGTGGTGAAGGTACTCCCACAGTGCTGTTATGGAGGGAGTTCCAGGATTTTGACACAGCGACGATGAAGAAACGGCGATATATTTCCAAATCAGGATGGTGTGTGATTTGGAGGGGAACTTGGAGGTGATAGTGTTCCTATGCGCCTGCTGCCCTTGTCCTTCTCGGCGGTAGAAGTTGCGGGCTTGGGAGTTGCTGTCAAAGAAAGTTGGGATATGATGATTGACCTCAGTAACCCCAGAGCTGCAGAGGGGGAAAATCAGTGCGAGGTTCCACTCCTAGTTGTTATCCAGTGACCCGTGTATTGGACATCAAGTGAGGATGTTAGACTCAGCTGCGATATTCTTGATAGCCTGCCAACACTCACTGTCTAATCACACATGAAGAACAGCCACTTGGGCAACATAGTGGAGGGCTGCCAGCATCTATGGAACCATACCTGGTCTAAAGTTAATGCCTTTAGGGGAGGAAGGAAAAAAAATTGAAAGAAAAGGTTACTCTCATCACAGCTCGTATTAATAAGGAAACGTTTCTTGTCCCCAGATTAGTGACAGAGTGCACACATATATTATTGGAAATAAAAGCTGTGAAACGTGTGGAATATTTTTTTTTTATTTCTTTCACGATTCTATTGTGTGATGCCTCCAGCTTTAGTCCTTCATCTGTCTTCAATCTCAGCCTCACGATCTCCATTGCCTCATATATTTTGGGGTATACATCAATGATCTACATTTGAATATAGGGGGTATGATTAAGAAGTTTGCAGATGACACAAAAATTGGGTGTGTGGTTGATAATGAAGAGGAAAGTCATGGGCTGCAGGAGGATATCAATCTACTGGTCAGGTGGGCAGAGCAGTGGCAAATGGAATTTAATTCGGAGAAGTGTGAGGTAAATCACTTGGGGAAGGCTAATAAGGAAAGGGTATACACATTAAACGGTAGGCCACTTAGAAGTGTAGATGAACAAAGGGACCTTGGAGTGTTTGTCCACAGATCCCTAAAAGTAGCAGGCCAGGTGGATAAGGTGGTTAAGAAGACATACGGAATGCTTGCCTTTATTGACCGAGGCATAGAATATCAGAGCAGGGAGGTTATGCTTAAATTGTATAATACACTGGTTAGGTCACAGCTGGAGTACTGCGTGCAGTTCTGGTCACCGTATTATAGGAAGGACGTGATAACACTAGAGAGGGTGCAGAGGAGATTTACTAGGATGCTGCCTGGAATGGAGAATCTTGGCTATGAGGACAGATTGGATAGGCTGGGTTTTTTCTCCTTGGAACTGAGGAGACCTCATTGAGGTGTATAACATTTTGAGGGGCCTAGATATAGTGGCTAGCAAGGGCCTATTTCCCTTGGTGGAAGGGTCAAATATGAGGGGGCATAGGTTTAAGGTGGTTGGTGGAAGGTTTAGAGGATATATGAGGGGAACTTTCTTCACGCAGAGTGTTGTGGGGGTCTGGAACTCACTGCCTGGAAGGGTGGTGGATGCAGAAACCCTCACCACATTGTAGGGTTATGGACGTAGAGCTGGTAAGTGGGATTAGACTGAATAACTTCTGGCACAGATGTGATGGTAAGTACTGCCGGGAATAGAATACGGCCAGGGTGATCTCCTGGACTAGTTTTGATCGCCTGGATGAATCGGAGAGGAATTTTCCCAGATTCTTTCCCCCAATTGGCCTGCGATTTTATATGTTTTTTGCCTTTCCCAGGAGATCACATGGCTCTGGTTGGGTTGGAGTGTAGACTGTTCCGGTGCAGGGGCTGACACAATTGTGTGGAGCAGACTGGTTGGACCGGATACTCTTTACCTTTCCGCCATTTTTCATTATTCATAGGTTTATATGTAACCTTCAAGGCTGCTGACCGAGGGTCGTGTGGCTCTTTGTCAGCTGGCGCAGACACGATAGGCCAAAATTGTCTCCTCCTACGGTGTAGGTTTCTATGTTTCTATATTTCTATATCTCTAATGCAAAAGCTGGCCCCAGAGAAGCTCTGTTCCCCCTTTCATGTCAAATCCTTCTATTTTATTTGCCAACTCTTAAATCTTTACAAAGAAAAAGTCAGTCCAAGACTGCCATGAGCTCTTTCAATAACATTCGAGTTTTGTCAGCATCGGAGGAAGTGCTGTGTAGGGAGAGTCCCAAGGCTCCATTGCTGGGACTATTATTGGTTTTCATTTACACAAATGAGCTGGGTCCAGAAGCTTAATGCAAAATGGTCAAATTTGCGGATGGTATAAAACTGGGAGGGGCAGTGGAAACTACAGCAGAATAATAACAGATGACATTTGATGCAGATAAATGCAAAATATCATGAGGAGAAAAAGTAAGTGACATACATATATAAATGGTGCATATATAAGGATGAAGCCAAAAGAGATCTAGGAGTCTTAGTGGACTCAACGCTAAAGATGTCTGACCAAGGAAGAGCAGGGATCAACAAAGTCAACGGAAAGTTGAACTGCATCATTAAAAACAGTCGAACACAAGTCAGAGGAAATCATGATCAAACTGTACAGTGCTCTGCTCAGAACTGTGTCACGTTCTCGACAACAAGGTACAAGGAAGACATTCCAGTGACAGAGGCCAATCTCAATCCCAAGAGTTAGAGGTCTGAGTTATGAGGAAGGACTGGAAAAAATTGAGCTCTTCAGCCTGTAAAGGAGATGTCTGAGGTGATTTTATAGCGATGTATAAGATTGTTAAGAGTATGACAAAGCTACATCTGGAATATTACTTCAAATTATTTGCAAATCTAAGACAAGGCTGCACATATACAAAACTAATATCAGGCAATTCTTCTTCCACAAAGACCAACTCCGGATATCATAGTGGAGGGAAAAGTGCTGGCATCATTTTGGAAGCAAGTTAATGGGCTAGATTTTAAACTTTTGTGCAGATCGCCCAAAAATAGGCGTTATTTCCGGCGTGGGTGGTGAAAATGGGTTTTCAGATCGTTGGCTTGTCGCCCATTCTCAAAGCCCCTCCTCTCCATTTTTGAAATTGGGCGTTACCGCGAGCAATATGAAATGGGCGTTAGCGTTAAATCTCTCTGACCTTCTGCTGTAAAGTGTCGCCGTTCTTAGCAACGGCATGGCAACGTTTGATTGTCGTGATTCAGGAGGTCAAGGGTCATAATGACATGCGCATAAGAGGAGACAGAGAGAGAGGGAGCTGAGAGGGAGGGAACGCGTGTGTGGGTGCAGTGTGGCTGCTTTGGGAGGAAGGAGGGAGAGTTTCGAGCTTTCGAGCAAATTGGGGAAAAAAAATTAGCTGTTACCAGCCAGATATTTTCCCAATTTTGGTGCTTATAATGGAGGGAGAGGAGGAGGTGACACAGCACGCTGTGGAGACTGATGCTGGCGAGAGCAATGAGCTGGAAGAGGAGCATATTGGAGGACGCAAAAGAGCGAGGAGGTTCACAGACAAGGCAAATGCCTCCTTCCTGCAGGAGGTCGAGTTACGCTGGAGTGAGTTGACCCAGGGAGAGCATGGGAAGCCCACCCCAAAGGCATACCAGAAGATATGGGCCGAGATAGCAGAGGTGGTCTCGTCGGCGACCAACGAGGTGCGTGAGGGCAACCAATGCCGCAAACGATGAAATGACCTTATCGGATCCGCAAGAGTAAGTATTACATTTATTTACATGTACTTATGTATTTACATAAGTTGATTTGTAAGAGTCATGAGTGACTATCATCATGTGAGGTCTTTCACTTTTACCGGGATTGTTGTACTCAAAGCCTGCGGTCACGGTGTACGTCTTTAGGTAAAGAGTGATAATTATCATAATAATCATGATTACATCTGTTGATTATGTGTTTTATCAGTCTCTGTGACAGTACTGAGCAATGATATGATGCAATGATTTCATGCCATGTCGTCCTGTTACGTTTTACAGAAGAAGTTATCGACGATGAGGTTCGAGCAGAGGCGAACGGGTGGCGACCATCAGTCCCCAGTGACATCACTGAGATGGAGGAGCGGGTGCTCGCACTTATGGGGAAGCACCCCCGGGCGGCCACGGAAGCTTCTGCAGACCCTAAAGTGATGCGACGTGAGTAAAGTTTAGACCATTGCATGATGTAAAGTCAATAGATGCCACACCCACTTATATCCGAACAATCATTTATGATAGATGATTTCTAAAATTGTCCTAAAAATAATGCTGGCCTAATGAAAATCATTGCAATGCAGAATGTGTTGATGGTCATGAAATGTGATGTCTGCGATGATTTTGAGAGCGGTGGTGCTTTTGTCGTGCATATGCTGTGTGTAGCGCTGGACTCACCTTGTGACCCCAGCACCCCCATCTCCTCTAATAACCTCATTTGTGTTTTGCAGCTCAACCAACAGCGCGTCCCAAGGCAAGGCCACAGAGGCCAGAAGGTGGGGACGCGGGGCCGGACTCGCCGGACTATCCTACATCTGGTGTTGAGGAGCTCCGATTCTTGCCCGTCAATCCGTTGGGTCTGTTCTCTACGGATGAGAGCACGGACTTCGAGGAACCTGCATCGCCACAATCCAGAAGTCATTCCACCCCAAGGCCATCGAGTGCTCCACCGGCCATTCCCGCCTCCACTCTGGAGGTACCGGGCACAAGCACCTCGCCACGGGGCACCCCATTTGTCTCCAGGACGGCACCGAACCCGTGGAGGATTCGTGGACATGGCAGGTCTGTTCCACAAACGCCACATGAGAGCGGAGAGATGGTACAGTTGTCCAGGAGGACTGTAGACTTTGGTGACCAGATCCTCGATGCATTGGAGGGCATGTCCCGACAGCTGGCCACCATGACTGAGTACATTCCATGGATAGCGGAGGCCCTGGAGGCGATAGCCAGGAACACTGCTGGCGATAGCCAGGAACACTGCTGGCACAGGCCTCCCAGTGGTCCCGGAGCGCGGCACTCCACCCCTAGGTTCCGCACCACCACTGCCAACGACAGATGAGAGGCAGGACCAAGATCCTGCTTCTGGATCCGAGAATGTTCCCACCTTAGCACCCTCCTGCTCCCGTACCCGTCCAACCACCGCCTCTGCCTTCATCCCCCCAATGAGGCACCTCCTGAGGAGCTCTTCGGCCAGGTGGTGTGGAACGAGGAGGGGAAGGGGTAGAGGTGGGGAGAAGAAGGGGAGGGTGGAAGGAAAGTGAGGTGCATGTCTGCAGGTGATGGCTGTGTTATATCTCCATCTGGGTGTATGCAATTTGTTGTAATGTATGGGGGGAGGGGGTTAACCTCCTGCTTTGCATTTGTATTCTGTGTTGCTGGACATGTTAATCATTTGATTGATGCCAATGGTGGAAAAAGAGAGGTGGGGGTGGGGTGTTGGTGTTTTGCCCGTGATACTTCAGACCAATGGTCGTATAAAATGTTTTTTATTCAACATAACTTTGTTGCGCATTGTCTCAGATAGCTGGACCATTACACACTGGTGATTGCTTAACATGAAAGGGTTAAATAAAACTTAACTTCAATCAACTTAAACTTTAACTGGCACCAAGATGATGCCCACCATTGATGTCTGAGCTGCACACACACAGCAGTGTGTCAGTGTTGTCACTCACAGCAACGTTCTTTCAGACAAATCGTTCAGTTATGAGCTCCTGACATAAGAGTCTTGCAGCTATGTAGCCACCACGGGCCCTTTCCTGTGGTCTGGAGGGGGGCGTGGACAGCCTGATTGTCTGGGCCGAGCTCAGCGTCCAGCCCCTCGTCCTCCTCTTTCTCTCTCTCCTGAGGTGGACCATCAGTCCCTTCTGGCAATTCTTGTCCCCTTCTGATAGCCAGGCTTTGCAGCATGGAGCACACGACCACGAATTTAGCAGGCTGTATTGTAGCTCCCTTCCTGAGTCCTCAGGTATCTAAAGCACTGCTTGAGCACAGCTATTGTTTTCTGGACCACATTGCGTTTGTCTCTGTGGCTGTGGTTGTATTGCTTCTCGTCCGCGACGTGGGTGTCACGCAGGGGGGTCATCAGCCAGGTGGCTGGGCCATATCGGTTGTCACCAAGCATCTAGCATTGTCCTTGTGGCTGACTCTTAAACATGTCAGAGCTCTCACGCAGCCATTATGATCTGGTTGTGGTCGACAACTAGTTGGGCCTTCAGGGAGTGAAATCCTTTTCTGATACGACAAAGCTCTGGGTCCTGAGAAGGTACCCGCATGGCGATGCGAATGCACTGTATTGCTCCCTGCACCCTGGGGAACTTAACAATGTGGTAGAATGCTCCAGCCCTGTCAGTCTGAGCCTCTGTGGTCATGGGGAAGCTGATAAAGTCCATCCTACGTGCGTACAGGGCCTCCATGACCTGACTAATGCAGCGATGGGCGGCATGGTGAGACAGAGGGGAAATCTCGACCACGGAGGCCCGAAAGGAACCGGCCGCGCAGAAAAACAGTGCAGCAGTGATCGTGACCTCGACCGACACTGATGGCAGGCTGCATATCTGGCCTGATAAATTTGCATATTTCATTGATTGCCACCTTGTGGAAGTGCAGTTTCCGAAGGCAGGTGTGCTCGGACACGTCGAGGTAAGACCTCTTCTCCCTGTAAATACGGGGTTTGTATGGTGTGGACCTCCTCCTTATTCTGGCACATCTTAAATTGGGGACATAATGATGTGCATTAGACGTTGAGCCATTTGCACTCTGCAGCATCTGTGTATTAATCGATACAGACTGCGAAATGGCTGGCCCCATTCCAATGAAGGTATAATAGCGATTGATCAGAAGCAATCATTTCCACACGAAAATATACCTACAGTAAACCCCAATCGTGCAGAGTCTATAAATATGTCTGTTGAGATGGTCACTGTTATGTATGCCTGTTAATGATGTATTGTAACACTAGACCTGAATGTACCTTCACCCTGTGTATACCATATCTGTACACCAGAGGGTGCTGCTGCTGGAGACCTAAGGGTCATCTGTATACTGCAGGTAACCAAGTATAAAAGGGAGCTCACCTCTTGGTGTCCTCACTCTAGGAGCTGCAATAAAGGATTACAGTCTGTACAGTTCAAGTGCCATACCCCTGCCTCGTGGAGTCATTAAAAGAGTGCCTACATACACAATAGTCACTTCACCTGAGAAGAACTCCAGAGTCAATCCAAACTCTCCCGAAGTTGAAGCGGCCTTTTGAATGAAGCGACCTGCGATTTAAAAAATGGCGCCCACACCGCTTTGATTCGTTCAGAACAGTTCCACTTTTTCTGAGCGGTGTTTTGGGCGAGCGATATTGTGGGCGAGATGTGTGCGAGGTGATCTCCTGGCCGTTAGTTTCGGCAAATGTGATCTTTACGACAATTTGTAGATTCCTTCCAAAAAAAGAGGGCGGGCGGTATTATTTTTTCCCGACGTTATGTACATGGGGAAAGTAACGCTCGCTGATAAGTGACTGAAAAATGGGCGGCAGTTTCCATTTTATGGCTAAATGGGCGATATCTGGGCGTCATGCATGCAAAAAAAGTGTAAAATCTAGCCCAATGTTTCAATGGCAGAACTGTAAGATACTTTGGGTTGATGGATTAAGATCAGTCAAATGGCCTTCATCATTTGTAATTATCTCATGATCGTGGCTTGAGCAGTGGTGCAGCAGGGAGGGATTCAAATTCCTGGGGCATTGGAACCGGTTCTGGGGGAAGTGGGACCAGTACAAACCGGATGGTCTGCACCTGGGCAGGTCCGGAACCAATGTCCTAGGGGGAGTGTTTGCTAGTGCTGTTGGGGGGGGGAGTTAAACTAATATGGCAGGGGGATGGGAACCAATGCAGGGAGACAGAGGGAAACAAAATGGAGACAAAAGCAAAAGACAGAAAGGAGATGAGTAAAAGTGGAGGGCAGAGAAACCCAAGGCAAAAAACAAAAAGGGCCACTGTACAGCAAAATTCTAAAGGGTCAAAGTGTAATAAAAAGGCAAGCATGAAAGCTCGGTGCCTCAATGCAAGGAGTATTCGGAACCCAGGAGAGGGCTCTGAGCTAGTTAGAGTGGGTGAGAGCTCAGATGAACAGGATCCCAAGAAAGAATGCAAAAGGCAGGAGGCAACAGAGCAGAGTAGCACTGGGGTAAGTGTAAACCACAAGGTGATAGGAAGGGACAATATGTATGAATATAAAGGGGCTGCAGGAGGGGTCAAAACTCAACATCATGGTTTAAAAACTAGTATTAAAACACTCTACCTAAACGCACGCAGCATTCGAAATAAAGTAAATGAGTTGACGGCACAAATCATTACAAATGGGTATGATTTGGTGGCCATTACAGAATCATGGTTGCAGGGGGGGCCAAGACTGGGAATTAAACATACAGGGGTATCTGACAATTCGGAAAGATAGACAAGAATGGAAAGGAGGTGGGGTAGCTCTGTTAATAAAGGATGATATCAGGGCAGTTGTGAGAGACGATATTGACTCTAATGAACAAAATGTTGAATCATTGTGGGTGGAGATTAGAGATAATAAGGGGAAAAAGTCACTGGTGGGCGTAGTTTATAGGCCCCCAAATAATAACTTCACGGTTGGGCGGGCAATAATCAAGGGAATAATGGAGGCATGTGAAAAAGGAACGGCAGTAATCATGGGGGATTTTAACCCACATATCGATTGGTCAAATCAAATCGGACGGGTAGCCTTGAGGAGGAATTCATAGAATGCATACGGGATTGTTTTCTGGAACAGTATGTTACAGAACCTACAAGGGAGCAAGCTATCTTAGATCTGGTCCTGGGTAATGAGACAGGAATAATAAACGATCACCTAGTAAAAGATCCTCTCGGAATGAATGATCACAGTATGGTTGAATTTGTAATACAGATTGAGGGTAAGGAAGTAGTGTCTCAAACGAGCGTACAATGCTTAAACAAAGGGGACTACAGTGGGATGAGGGCAGAGTTGGCTAAAGTAGACTGGAAACACAGACTGATAGAGAATTCAAACAGGCTGCATTTAGACAGGCTGTGAAAATTCACAGACAACAAGTCAGAGATGCTACATGCATTTCAGCCACATTGCGTTAAGTCATCAATCAACTTGACATTTTCGGACCTTGGGTAGTGAGCCAATAAGGTCAAAGAAGGCGAGTTCTTTTCTGTAAATTGATCCAGGCATAAATACAGCCATTTTGACCATGTGTCTCAGTAAGACAAAGAAACTGGCAATCAGTCAGCAGCTTGTTACTCTCTGCCAAGATTAAAAAGTTAAAACTACCATCGGAGTTCGTATTTCATTGGAAATTAAGAGATCTAACAATTTTGGCACTGCGAGCAGGGTTGCTGAGGAAAGAAACTGAATTTTGGACATCGGACCTACATATTGAGGTAAGGACTCCTCTTTTTAAAAAAAAGTCCTTGGTCAAAAGTCTAAATTCGCCTCTCCTTCTACGCGATTCCGAAAGCCTCCGGTTTGCGAACTCTCCGCTTGGTAGTCGGCTTGAGGTCCCATAGACGTCTAAACTTCGACGGTGTGTTAGTTAATTAATCACCGACCTATTGATCGGCTAGCAGGCCTACGACTCGAGACCCCAGTAAAGAACTTAGTAAAGAAATAGCAGCAGGAGACAAGAACAAAGAATTGCCTACAACTGTTAAAGGTGGGCAGGCACCACCTCAAGTTTCGCTAGATTTAATTCTCGAACAGTTGAAAGAATACAGAGAGCAACAATTCAACTTATCTAAAACCTGTATTAAGATCGAACAAAAGTACGGAACCTCCAAAGGACAATGGTCCTTGGACGAGATTAAAAGGGTCTGGGGAAAAACGACCCATATGAAAAATAAAGAGCGAACTAGATGGTCCCTAGCGGTTATGGGCCAGATCCGAAACCGGAATGAAATTATAATGCGTTCCCAACATGATCGAGAACTGACCAGTACAAAGGATCAATTGCAAGCTGTTTGTGCACAGCTGCAACAGAAAAAGCTTGAACTTGAAAAGCTGGAAGCGAAAGTTAAAGATCTTAAAGGTGAAATTAAAGAATGGAAAAAATCATTAGGTCAAGAGACAGTAATAGGAAAAGGAAAATGTATTGATCAATTCCCAGGTTACCCATGTTTGGATAAATTAAAAGCGCAAACCCGAAGACACGACCGAGGAATAGATACGGTTTCTGAATCCTCCGACAATACAGGATCGGAGGAGGATGACGAATTAGGGGTGCGCTTTGCCCCGTTTAAAAAAAGACGAGTTTTAGTCAAATCAGAAGAGACTGCGGATGAGGGCGGAACCAAAAAAACAAAGAGAAGGGTGTACGAAGAATACTTAGTTCATGCTCCGGCAGACCCAGAGAAAATTGATAAATGGTCCAAGGAATTGCCCAATCCAAAGAAACGGGAGTAAAAATGTGGGACCAAGTGGATCGCTTAAGAAATATATATCAACTTCATCCCTGGGACGGAGTGCAAATTTTGACCATCATGGTGCCAAAAACACAGGGAAGAAAATTGCACGACAAGGTAGATGAAGCTTTGGGGCAGAATGAGCAAGAATTAGATGCAGGATGGGAGGCGATTAAACACTGGCTGCAAGCCTTCAGTACAGCTAAGACAGACTGGGGAAAAATTGCAGCCTGCCAACAGAAAGGAACAGAGGAGTTCCTGGAGTATGACGAGCGGTTTAGATGCACGTGGCTAGAACATTCGGGTATGAATAATACGGATAAGGAAATGGATGAACAAGTGTTTGGACCCCTGAAAGCAGCTTTCATGGCAGGTCTAAAGCCAGAACTGTCCAAAATGCTTAAGGTAGTGTTACCAGACTGGGAAGGTAGAGGAACTACCTTTGCAGCATTGGTGGATCGATGTAACCAATTAGATCGGGATATGGGAGCTAAAGTCCGAGCTGTACAGGCTATGGGATGGAAATCCCAGGATTCCGATAAACAGTTATTAGAAAAATTACCCGGAAAATGTCATTATTGTGGGAAAGAAGGTCACTGGGCCAAGACGTGCAGGGCAAAACAGCAAGGTCGTGGCCGGGGAAGAGGACGCCAGGGATACAATTCAGCCAACAAACCAGGCTTGTCACAAGATAACGACCTCATAGAAGCATTTAAGCAACTGACAATACAACAACAGAAGGAGTTACTTGGGATAGCAAAAAACGATTAGAGCCCACCCTGGACCCCCTCCTCGCACTAATACAACAAAGGGGAGATGGGCTATATATAACTGTGAGGGTGAGCGATAAGGATGTGGACTGTCTTTTAGACACAGGGGCGGAATTAACATGCTTACCCCAACAATATGTAGACGATATCCTGCTAGCTTCAAACACGGAAGAACAGCATGAACAAGATTTACGAGCTTTTCTGGATCACCTTCGGCTGAAAGGACATAAAGCCAGCATCGACAAAGCACAAATCACCAAGAAGGAACACCATGGCCCCAGGCACTACCAATAGTGCTATGTAGCATTAGGGCAACCCCGAACAGAACTACAGGTCTAAGCCCATTTGAAATTATAACAGGAAGACCTATGTCGCTGCCAGGAACTATCGATTTACGGAAAGCTGATGTTCACTTAATGAGTGACACTTTGTTATCATACTGTCAGAACTTAACCAATGCTATTAGTTCTGTTTCCCGACAGGTATCGGCAGCTTGGGGTAATCCACCCGAAGGAGAACACGACATCATCCCGGGAGTCTGGGTGTATGTGAAAAAGTTGCATAAAGAACCTTTGGGTGCCAAGTGGGAGGGACCTTATCAAGTGTTATTGACCACCCAGGCAGCTGTTAAAGTCCAAGGAAAGAAAGCCTGGATTCACGCTTCACACGTTAAACGAGCACCCATAACAGAAGCTGAAATCTAATAAGGACAATTACTTTTGCGAAAATGTATAAATTTACTGTATTATTGATTGTAGGTATTATCGGCATAGGCCTACTTCTTACTAGCCGACCCTCTGCACCAAAGGGAAATAGTAGGGTAGCAAGGGAATTACATGTAAATACCTTTTTATATATGTCATACATTTATGCCAAACAAGGTAACATTTCTAGTTGTTGGGTGTGTGCGCATATTCCTATTCACTCAAAGGGAGGGATTCCCTTGAGGCCAGTTCCCTTGAATATCTCGGAAATGGCTGAGTGGATAATTAATCAAAACAAAACAGGCAATGCGTTTCAGGATACGGAAAACTGGGCACGTAAATGGAAGTCAGCAGGTTACAATCTGACTACCTTTGAAGGGGGATACCAACCATGCTACAATAATTCCAAACGGCCCCCATTTTTTGTTGTCACTAATACAACGGGAATAGGAAGACCGGGGGAATCGGTCTGTCTGATTAGAAACATCAAAGGAGGCCAAAATATGGGGTATAGTAACTGCTCCCGGAATTATAATATAATCAAGCCACGGAACCGTCCAAACTGGGCCGATGTGGGAATTTTTAATGTAACGGAGATTCTGAATAAAACAGATGGAAAAGCCTGGACAGGCCCCGGAGTGTTGCTGACAAGTGTTTGTTGGCGAGAGGTGGGAGCAGTGTCGGAGCGGCCTATAAAGGCCCAGCGGGAGTTCGAGAGTCAGCGGCAGTTGGTGAGAGGTGGGAGCAGCGTCGGAGCGGCCTATAAAGGCCCAGCGGGAGCTCGAGAGTCAGCGGCAGTTGGCGAGAGGCGGGAGCAGCGTCGGAGCAGCCTATAAAGGCCCAGCGGGAGCTCGAGAGTCAGCGGCAGTTGGCGAGAGGCGGGAGCAGCGTCGGAGCAGCCTATAAAGGCCCAGCGGGAGCTCGAGAGTCAGCGGCAGTTGGCGAGAGGCGGGAGCAGCGCCGGAGCGGCCTATAAAGGCCCAGCGGGAGCTCGAGAGTCAGCGGCAGTTGGCGAGAGGTGGGAGCAGTGTTGGAGCGGCCTATAAAGGCCCAGCGGGAGCTCGAGAGTCAGCGGCAGTTGGTGAGAGGCGGGAGCAGTGTCGGAGCGGCCTATAAAGGCCCAGCGGGAGCTCGAGAGTCAGCGGCAGTTGGTGAGAGGCGGGAGCAGTGTCGGAGCGGCCTATAAAGGCGTACTTGTGCAGTTACAGCGGGAGAGAAAGCAAAAAAGAAGTAGAAAGGAATCAAAAGGTGATGTCACAGCCAATGTGGTAAGTGATTGGCTGGTGATTGGTGAGTAGCTTTTCTTTTTCTTTTTATATCAGTAAGTAAACTGTAACATTGTTATTACCAATTTAAGGGTATCTAAGAGTTAAGGCATGGCAGGAGAGATCGGTCACGTGATATGCTCCTCCTGTGCCATGTGGGAACACAGGGACGCTTCCGGTGTCCCTGACGACTACGTGTGTAAGAAGTGTATCCGCCTCCATCTCCTGATGGACCGCGTTGCGGAATTGGAGCTGAGGGTGGATTCACTCTGGAGCATCCACGATGCTGAGAATGACATAAGTGGCATGTGTAGTGAGTTGATCTTACCGCATGAGAAGGATCCACAGCCAGCTAGGGAATGGAAGACCAGCAGGAAGAGTAGTACAAAGAAGGTAGTGCAGGGGTCCCATCTGGTCATTCCCCTGCAAAACAGATACACTGTTTTGAATGCTGTTGAGGGAGATGACTCATTAGGGGAGAGCAACAGCAGCCAAGTTCATGGCACTGTGGCTGGCTCTGTTGTACAGGAGGGCAGGAAAAAGAGTGGGAGAGCGATAGTGATAGGGGATTCAATCATAAGGGGAATAGATAGGCGTTTCTGCGGCCGCAACGAGACTCCAGGATGGTATGTTGCCTCCCTGGTGCAAAGGTAAAGGATGTCTCCGAGCGAGTGCAGGACATTCTGAAATGGGAGGGAGAACAGCCAGTTGTCGTGGTGCACATTGGTACCAACGACATAGGTAAAAAAAGGGATAAGGTCCTACGAGACGAATTTAAGGAGCTAGGAGTTAAATTAAAAAGTAGGACCTCAAAAGTAGTAATCTCGGGATTGCTACCAGTGCCACGTGCTAGTCAGAGTAGGAATCGCAGGATAGCACAGATGAATACGTGGCTTGAGCAGTGGTGCAGCAAGGAGGGATTCAAATTCGTGGGGCATTGGAACAGGTTCTGGGGGAGGTGGGACCAGTACAAACCGGACGGTCTGCACTTGGGCAGGAATGGAACCAATGTCCTAGGGGGAGTGTTTGCTAGTGCTGTTGGTGAGGAGTTAAACTAATATGGCAGGGAGATGGGAACCAATACAGGGAGACAGAGGGAAACAAAAAGGAGACAAAAACAAAAGACAGAAAAGAGATGAGTAAAAGTGGAGGGCAAAGAAACCAAAGGCAAGAAACAAAAAGGGCCACTGAACATAAAAGGGCTGCAGGAGGGGTAAAAACTAAAAATCATGGGTTTAAAAAGTAGGATGAAAACACTCTACCTAAATGCACGCAGCATTAGAAATAAAGTAAATGAGTTGACGGCACAAATCATTACAAATGGGTATGATTTGGTGGCCATTACAGAGATATGGTTGCAAGGTGGCCAGGACTGGGAATTAAACGTACAGGGGTATCTGACGATTCGGAAGGGAAGGGAGGTGGGGGTAGCTCTGTTAATAAGGGATGATATCCGGGCAGTTGTGAGGGATGATATTGGCTCCAATTAACAAAATGTTGAATCATTGTGGGTGGAGATTAGAGATAGTAAGGGGAAAAAGTCACTGGTCGGCGTAGTTTATAGGCCACCAAATAATAACTTCATGGTGGGGCGGGCAATAATCAAGGGAATAATGGAGGCATGTGAAAAAGGAACGGCAGTAGTTATGGGGGATTTTAACCTACATATCGATTGGTCAAATCAAATCGCAGGGGGTAGCCTGGAGGAGGAATTCATAGAATGCATACGGGATTGTTTCTTAGAACAGTATGTAACAGAGCCTACAAGGGAGCAAGCCATTTTGGATCTGGTCCTGTGCAATGAGACAGGAAAAATAAACGATCTCCTCGTAAAAGATCCTCTCGAAATGAGTGATCACAATATGGTTGAATTTGTAATACAGATTGAGGATGAGGAAGTTGTGTCAGAAACAAGCGTACTATGCTTAAACAAAGGGGACTACAGTGGGATGAGGGCAGAGTTGGCTAAAGTAGACTGGAAACAAGGACTAAATGGTGGCACAATTGAGGAACAGTGGAGGACTTTTAAGGAGCTCTTTCAAAATGCGCAACAAAAATATATTCCAGTGAAAAAGAGAAGAGATAACCAGCCTTGGATAACCAAAGAAATAAAGGAAAGTATCAAATCAAAGACCAATGCGTATAAGGTGGCCAAGGTTAGTGGGAAACTAGAGGATTGGGAAGATTTTAAGCAACAGCAAAGAATGACTAAAAAAGCAATAAAGAAAGGGAAGATAGATTACGAAGGTAAACTTGCGCAAAACATAAAAACAGATAGTAAAAGCTTTTACAGATATATAAAACGGAAAAGAGTGACTAAAGTAAATGTTGGTTCCTTAGAAGATGAAAAGGGGGATTTAATAATGGGAAATGTGGAAATGGCTGAGACCTTAAACAATTATTTTGCTTCCGTCTTCACAGTGGAAGACACAAAAACCATGCCAAAAATTGCTAGTCATAGGAATGTGGGAAGGGAGGACCTTGAGATGATCACTATCACTAGGGAGGTAGTGCTGGACAGACTAATGGGATTGAAGGTAGACAAGTCCCCTGGTCCTGATGAAATGCATCCCAGGTATTAAAAGAGATGGCGGAAGTTATAGCAGATGCATTTGTTATAATCTACCAAAATTCTCTGGACTTTGGGGAGGTACCAGCGGATTGGAAAGCAGCTAATGTAACACCTCTGTTTAAAAAAGGGGGCAGGCAAAAGGCAGGTAACTATAGGCCGGTTAGTTTAACATCTGTAGTGGGGAAAATGCTTGAAACTATCATTAAGGAAGAAATAGCGGGACATCTGGATAGGAATAGTGCAATCAAGCAGACGCAGCATGGATTCATGAAAGGGAAATCATGTTTAACTAACTTACTGGAATTCTTTGAGGATATAACGAGCATGGTGGATAGAGGTGTACCGATGGATGTGGTGTATTTAGATTTCCAAAAGGCATTCGATAAGGTGCCACACAAAAGGTTACTGCAGAAGATAAAGGTACGCGGAGTTAGAGGAAATGTATTAGCATGGATAGAGAATTGGCTGGCGAACAGAAAGCAGAGAGTCGGGATAAATGGGTCCTAGAGGAGGGGACAGAGTGTAGTGCAACAAAATTTGCAGATGACACTAAGATTAGTGGGAAAGCGGGTTGTGTAGAGGACTCAGAGAGGCTACAAGGAGATTTGGATAGGTTAAGCGAATGGGCTAAGGTTTGGCAGATGGAATACAATGTCGGAAAGTGTGAGGTCATCCACCTTGGGAAAAAAAACAGTAAAAGGGAATATTATTTGAATGGGGAGAAATTACAACATGCTGTGGTGCAGAGGGACCTGGGGGTCCTTGTGCATGAATCCCAAAAAGTTAGTTTACAGGTGCAGCAGGTAATCAGGAAGGCGAATGGAATGTTGGCCTTCATTGCGAAAGGGATGGAGTACCAAAGCAGGGAGGTGTTGCTGCAACTGTATAAGGTATTGGTAAGGCCGCACCTGGAATACTGCGTGCAGTTTTGGTCACCTTACTTAAGGAAGGATATACTAGCTTTGGAAGGGGTACAGAGACGATTCACTAGGCTGATTCGAGAAATGAGGGGGTTACCTTATGATGATAGGTTGAGTAGACTGAGTCTTTACTCCTTGGAGTTCAGAAGGATGAGGGGTGATCTTATAGAAACATTTAAAATCATGAAAGGGATAGACAAGATAGAGGCAGAGAGGTTGTTTCCATTGGTGGGGGAGACTAGAACTAGGGGGCACAGCCTCAAAATACAGAGGAGCCAATTTAAAACCAAGTTGAGAAAGAATTTCTTCTCCCAGAGGGTTGTGAATCTGTGGAATTCTCTGCCCAAGGAAGCAGTTGAGGCTGGCTCATTGAATATTTTCAAGTCAAAGATAGATTTTTAAGCAATAAGGTAATTAAGGGTTATGGGGAGAGGGCGGGTAAGTGGAGCTGAGTCCACGACCAGATCAGCCATAATCTTATTGAATGGCGGAGCAGGCTCGAGGGGCTACTCCTGTTCCTAATTCCTATGTTCCTATGTTCCAAAGAAACAGCTAACATTCATTGCATATAATGGCACCTATTGGATGTGTGGCCACAAGGCCTACTCTTGGTTGCCCCAGAATTGGACGGGATCCTGCTATTTAGCCTACATTGTGTCTTATATGTATCATATAAAGTCACTGTCGGAACATTTACACCGTCCTAAGAGAGCTATCACAGAAACAGAGAGGTTCTTTGCCATTCTGATCCCTGGGTATGGGACCGCCAAACTGGCAAGGGAATCCATTAACATGGCATCCGCTGTGGAACGAGTAGCCAATGATACCTCAGAGGCCCTAGTTAAAATCAATGCAGAAATTGTAGCAATCCGCACAGTAGCCCTACAGAATCGACAGGCCCTTGATTACATCCTGGCTGAAAAGGGAGGTACTTGCGGCCTACTCGGAGCTGAGTGTTGCACATATATCCCAGATAGCTCCGAAGAAATTACCCACTTAGCTGAGCATATCCAAAAGGAGGTAGAAAAACTTAAGCAACCCCCATCATTCACTTTGTGGAGTGGAGCCACTGAATGGCTAGGTTCAATAGGAACTTCATTGGTGGAAGGTTTAATTCTATTTGTTGTAATTGTTTTACTTTTATATTGTTTGTTTATGTTGATTAAATGTTGTTGCGACCAGGCAGGTGTAGCTGCTGTCCTGCAGGTGAGACATCTTGCAGGTCCCAGCAGACCGTCTGTACGTGGCACGGGGGTATGTTATGCTTAAGGAAAGGTTGTTTACTGGTTGAATTAAGATATTGATTTGGATTAAATTGGAATAAGGTTAATTAACCTACTAAAACCAGACTTCCATTGTGGCCACGATGGAACTCAGGTTGGTGTAAATTTGTGTGGAAGCTACTAGTCCTGACATGTGGCGAAACACATCAACAAATTTTCGAAGGAAACTCTATTAACATGTATGAAATTATTTTGTAGAATGTTTAACCAGTGATACCTGATGTTTTATGATTCAGTTTGTGAAAGAATCAAAGGGGGGATTGATAGAGAATTCAAACAGGCTGCATTTAGACAGGCTGTGAAAATTCACAGACAAGTCAGAGATGCTACATGCATTTCAGCCACATTGCGTTAAGTCATCAATCAACTTGACATTTTCGGACCTTGGGTAGTGAGCCAATAAGGTCAAAGAAGGCGAGTTCTTTTCTGTAAATTGATCCAGGCATAAATACAGCCATTTTGACCATGTGTCTCAGTAAGACAAAGAAACTGGCAATCAGCCAGCGCTTGTTACTCTCTGCCAAGATTAAAAAGTTAAAACTACCATCGGAGTTCGTACTTCATTGGAAATTAAGAGATCTAACACAGACTAAACGGTGGCACAATTGAGGAACAGTGGAGGACATTTAAGGAGGTCTTTCATAGTGCTCAACAAAAATATATTCCAGTGAAAAAGAAGGGCGGTAAGAGAAGGGATAACCAGCCGTGGATAACCAAGGAAATAAAGGAGAGTATCAAATTAAAAACCAATGCGTATAAGGTGGCCAAGGTTAGTGGGAAACTAGAAGATTGGGAAAATTTTAAACGACAGCAAAGAATGACTAAGAAAGCAATAAAGAAAGGAAAGATAGATTACGAAAGTAAACTTGCGCAAAACATAAAAACAGATAGTAAAAGCTTTTACAGATATATAAAACGGAAAAGAGTGACTAAAGTAAATGTTGGTCCCTTAGAAGATGAGAAAGGGGATTTAATAATGGGAAATGTGGAAATTGCTGAGACCTTAAACAATTAATTTGCTTCGGTCTTCACAGTGGAAGACACAAACACCATGCCAAAAATTGCTGGTCACGGGAATGTGGGAAGGGAGGACCTTGAGATGATCACTATCACTAGGGGGGTAGTGCTGGACAGGCTAATGGGACTCAAGATAGACAAGTCCCCTGGTCCTGATGAAATGCATCCCAGGGTATTAAAAGAGATGGCGGAAGTTATAGCAGATGCATTCGTTATAATCTACCAAAATTCTCTGGACTCTGGGGAGGTACCAGCGGATTGGAAAGCAGCTAATGTAATGCCTCTGTTTAAAAAAGGGGGCAGGCAAAAGGCAGGTAACTATAGGGCGGTTAGTTTAACATCTGTAGTGGGGAAAATGCTTGAAGCTATCATGAAGGAAGAAATAGCAGGACATCTAGATAGGAATAGTGCAATCAAGCAGACGCAACATGGATTCATGAAGGGGAAATCATGTTTAACTAATTTACTGGAATTCTTTGAGGATATAACGAGCGTGGTGGATAGAGGTATACTGATGGATGTGGTGTATTTAGATTTCCAAAAGGCATTCGAAAGCCACACAAAAGGTTACTACAGAAGATAAAGGTACGTGGAGTCAGAGGAAATGTATTAGCATGGATAGAGAATTAGCTGGCTAACAGAAAGCAGAGAGTCGGGATAAATGGGTCCTTTTCGGGTTGGAAATCAGTGGTTAGTGGTGTGCCACAGGGATCGGTGCTGGGACCACAAGTGTTTACAATATACATAGATGACCTGGAAGAGGGGACAGAGTGTAGTGTAACAAAATTTGCAGATGACACAAAGATTAGTGGGAAAGCGGGTTGTGTAGAGGATACAGAGAGGCTGCAAAGAGATTTAGATAGGTTAAGCGAATAGGCTAAGGTTTGGCAGATGGAATACAATGTCGGAAAATGTGAGGTCATCCACCTTGGGGAAAAAAAACAGTAAAAGGGAATATTATTTGAATGAGGAGAAATTACAACATGCTGCGGTGCAGAGGGACCTGGGGGTCATGTGCATGAATCCCAAAAAGTTAGTTTGCAGGTGCAGCAGGTAATCAGGAAGGCGAATGGAATATTGGTCTTCATTGCGAGAGGGATGGAGTACAAAAGCAGGGAGGTCCTGCTGAAACTGTATAGGGTATTGGTGAGGCCGCACCTGGAGGACTGCGTACAGTTTTGGTCACCTTACTTAAGGAAGGATATACTAGCTTTGGAGGGGGTACAGAGACGATTCACTAGGCTGATTCCGGAGATGAGAGGGTTACCTTATGATGATAGATTGAGTAGACTGGGTCTTTACTCGGAGTTCAGAAGGATGAGGGGTGATCTTATAGAAACATTTAAAATAATGAAAGGGATAGACAAGATCGAGGCAGAGAGGTTGTTTCCACTGGTCGGGGAGACTCGAACTAGGGGGCACAGACTCAAAATACGGGGTAGCCAATTTAAAACCGAGTTGAGAAGGAATTTCTTCTCCCAGAGGGTTGTGAATCTGTGGAATTCTCTGCCCAAGGAAGCAGTTGAGGCTAGCTCATTGAATGTATTCAAATCACAGATAGATAGATTTTTAATCAATAAGGGAATTAAGGGTTACGGGGAGCGGGCGGGTAAGTGGAGCTGAGTCCACGGCCAGATTAGCCATGGTCTTGTTGAATGGCGGAGCAGGTTCGAGGGGCTAGATGGCCTACTCCTGTTCCTAATTCTTATGTTCTTAAGTTGTTATGTTCCCATACTGCTGGACAAGTTACAAGAGAAAGTCACTCACTCTCACTAGTGCAACTTTTCTTTATTTCTCTTTTATTTTGGCGATACTTCTGCAGTCAATGGTCCTCCAGCAAGGCTGTACATACACTATTCCACACACTTTCCGACATCCCGACACTGTTGTGAGCAAAACTCATCATGCTGTCCTCTACTCTAAATTATTTCCTCCTTCAGAACTGGGAAATTCCTTTACTGTCAGCTGTGGCTCAGTTGGTAGCACCCTCCTTGAGTCAGAAGGTGGAGGGTTCAAAGTCTCACTCCAGAGACAAGCAAAAAAATTGAAGCTGACTGTTGGGAGTGCTGTCTTTTAGATGAGACGTTAAACCGAGGCCCCGTCTGCTCTCTCAGGTGAATATAAAACATCCCATAGTGCTATTTCAAATAAGAGCAGGGGAGTTATCCCCGGTGTCCTGTCCAATAATTATCCCTCAATCAACACTAAAATAGATTATGTGGTGATTAACATATTGCTGTGATTGGCTGGTGATTGGTAAGTAGTTTTTCTTTTTCTTTTCTATATCAGTAAGTAACCTTTAGCATTCTTGTTGCCAATTTAAGTTTATCTAGGGGTTAAGCCATGGCAGGAGAGCTTAGACACATGTTATGCTCCGCCTGTACTATGTGGGAAGTCAGGGTATGCTTCCGGTGTCCCTGACGACTACATGTGCGGGAAGTATATCCGGCTGCAGCTTCTGACAGACCGCATTACGGCACTGGAACTGCAGCCGGGTGGATTCATTCTGGAGCATGCACGATGCTGAGAATGACGTGAATATCACGTTTGTGAGTTGGTCTTACCGCAGGAAAAGGTTACTCAGACAGATAGGGAATGGATGACCAACAGGAAGAACAGTATAAGGAAGGTAGTGCAGGGGTCCCCTACGATGATCCCCCTGCAAAACAGATACACCGCTTTGGGTACTGTTGAGGGGGATGACTCACCAGGGGCGGGCAGCAGCAGCCAAGTTTATGGCACTGTTGGTGGCCCTGCTGCACAGGAGGGCAGGACAAAAAGTGGGAGAGCGATAGTGATAGGGGATTCAATTGTAAGGGAAATAGATAGATATTTCTGCGGCCGCAACCGAGACTCCAGGATGGTATGTTGCCTCCCTGGTGCAAGGGTCAAGGATGTCTCGGAGCGGGTGCAGGGCATTCAGAAAAGGGAGGGTGAACAGCCAGTTATCGTGGTGCATATAGGTACCAACGATATAGGTAAAAAAAGTGATGAGGTCCTACAAGACGAATTTAGGGAGCTAGGAGCTAAATTAAAAAGTAGTACCTCAAAAGTAGTAATCTCAGGATTGCTACCAGAGCCACGTGCTAGTCAGAGTAGGAATCGCAGGATAGCTCAGATGAATACGTGGCTTGAGGTGTGGTGCAGCAGGGATGGATTCAATTCCTAGGACATTGGAACCGGTTCTGGGGGAGGTGGGACCAGTGCAAACCGGACGGTCTGCACCTGGGCAGGACTGGAACCAATGCCCTAGGGGGAGTGTTTACTATTGCTGGTGGGGAGGAGTTAAACTAATATGGCAGGGGGATGGGAACCAATGCAGGGAGACAGAGGGAAGTAGAATGGGAGCAGAAGCAAAAGATAGAAAGAAGAAAAGTAAAAGTGGAGGACAGAGAAATCTAAGGCAAAAAGCAAAAAGGGCCACATTATAGCAAAATTCTAAAGGAGAAAAGTGTGTTAGAAAGACAAGCCTGAAGGCTCTGTGCCTCAATGCGAGAAGTATTCGCAATAAGGTGGACGAATTAACTGCGCAGATAGCAGTTAACGGGTATGATGTAATTGGCATCACGGAGACATGGCTCCAGGGTGACCAAGGCTGGGAACTCAACATCCAGGGGTATTCAACATTTAGGAAGGATAGACAGAAAGGAAAAGGAAGCACGGTGGCATTGCTGGTTGAAGAGGAAATTAATGCAACAGTAAGAAAGGACATTAGCTTGGATGATGTGGAATCGGTATGGGTGGAGCTGCAGAATACCAAGGGGCAGAAAACGCTAGTGGGAGTTGTGTACAGACCACCAAACAGTAGGAGTGAGGTTGGGGACAGCACCAAACAAGAAACAAGGGATGCATGCAATAAAGGTACAGCAGTTATCATGGGTGACTTTAATCTACATATTGATTGGGCTAACCAAACTGGTAGCAATGCGGTGGAGGAGGATTTCCTGGAGTGTATTAGGGATGGTTTTCTCGACCAATATGTCGAGGAACCAACCAGGGAGCTGGCCATCCTAGACTGGGTGATGTGTAATGAGAAAGGACTAATGAGAAAGGACTAATTAGCAATCTTTTGTGCGAAACCCCTTGGGGAAGAGTGACCATTCTTTATTAGGATGGAGAGTGACACAGTTAATTCGGAAACTAGGGTCCTGAACTTAAGGAAAGGTAACTTCGATGATTTGAGGCGTGAATTGGCTCGAGTAGACTGGCAAATGATACTTAAATGGTTGCGGGTGGATAGGCAATGGCAAACATTTAAAGATCCCATGGATGAACTTCAGCAATTGGACATCCCTGTCTGGAGTAAAAATAAAACAGGGAAGGTGGCTTAACTGTGGCTAACAAGGGAAATTAAGGATAGTGTTAAATCCAAAGAAGAGGCATATAAATTCTCCAGAAAAAGCAGCAAACCTGAGAAATGGGAGAAATTTAGAATTCAGCAGAGGAGGACAAAGGGTTTAATTAAAAGGGGGGAAAATAGATTATGAGAAGAAGCTTGCCCGGAACATAAAAACTGACTGCAAAAGCTTCTATAGATATGTGAAGAGAAAAAATGTAGGTCCCTTGCAGTCAGATTCAGATGAATTTATAATGGGGAACAAAGAAATGGCAGACCAATTGAGCAAATACTTTGGTTCTGTTTTCACGAAGGAAGACACAAATAACCTTCCGAAAGTTCTCGGGGACCGAGGTTCTAATGAGAAGGAGGAACTGAAGGATATCCTTATTAGGCGGGAAATTGTGTTAGGGAAATTGATGGGATTGAAGGCCGATAAATCCCCGGGGCCTGATCGTTTGCATCCCAGAGTACTTAAGGAAGTGGCCCTAGAAATAGTGGATGCATTGGTGATCATTTTCCAACAATCTATCGACTCGGGATCAGTTCCTCTGGACTGGAGGGTAGCTAATGTAACACCACTTTTTAAAAAAGGAGGGAGAGAGAAAGTGGGTAATTATAGACTGGTTAGCCTGACATCAGTGGTGGGGAAAATGTTGGAATCAATTATTAAGGATGAAATAGCAGCACATTTGCAAAGCAGTGACAGGATTGGTCCAAGTTCGCATGGATTTATGAAGGGGAAATTATGCTTGACAAATCTTCTGGAATTTTTTGAGGATGTGAGAGTGGAGAGCACCAGTTCAAACTGTCACAGGACAGAGAGTGGAGAGCACCAGTTCAAACTGTCACAGGAGAGAGAGTGGAGAGCACCAGTTCAAACTGTCACAGGACAGAGAGTGGAGAGCACCAGTTCCAACTGTCGCAGGATGGGAGAGTGGAGAGCACCAGTTCCAACTGTCACAGGAGAGAGATGGAGAGCACCAGTTCAAACTGTCACAGGAGAGAGAGTGGAGAGCACCAGTTCCCACTGTCACAGGACAGAGAGTGGAGAGCACCAGTTCAGACTGTCACAGGACAGAGAGTGGAGAGCACCAGTTCCAACTGTCACAGGACAGAGAGTGGAGAGCACCAGTTCAAACTGTCACAGGACAGAGAGTGGAGAGCACCAGTTCAAACTGTCACAGGAGAGAGAGTGGAGAGCACCAGTTCAAACTGTCACAGGAGAGAGAGTGGAGAGCACCAGTTCCCACTGTCACAGGACAGAGAGTGGAGAGCACCAGTTCAAACTGTCACAGGAGAGAGAGTGGAGAGCACCAGTTCCCACTGTCACAGGACAGAGAGTGGAGAGCACCAGTTCAGACTGTCACAGGACAGAGAGTGGAGAGCACCAGTTCCAACTGTCACAGGACAGAGAGTGGAGAGCACCAGTTCAAACTGTCACAGGACAGAGAGTGGAGAGCACCAGTTCAAACTGTCACAGGAGAGAGAGTGGAGAGCACCAGTTCAAACTGTCACAGGAGAGAGAGTGGAGAGCACCAGTTCAAACTGTCACAGGACAGAGAGTGGAGAGCACCAGTTCCCACTGTCACAGGACATAGAGTGGAGAGCACCAGTTCAAACTGTCACAGGACAGAGAGTGGAGAGCACCAGTTCCAACTGTCACAGGACAGAGAGTGGAGAGCACCAGTTTCCACTGTCACAGGACAGAGAGTGGAGAGCACCAGTTCCCACTGTCACAGGACAGAGAGTGGAGAGCACCAGTTCCAACTGTCACAGGACAGAGAGTGGAGAGCACCAGTTCCCACTGTCACAGGACAGAGAGTGGAGAGCACCAGTTCCCACTGTCACAGGACAGAGAGTGGAGAGCACCAGTTCAAACTGTCACAGGACAGAGAGTGGAGAGCACCAGTTCCAACTGTCACAGAGAGAGAGTGGAGAGCACCAGTTCCAACTGTCACAGGAGCATCCAGTCGTGCCCCGGTAACTGCCCCCAAAAGAAGTGGAGTGTGGGAAATTGCACTCTGCTTCCATTGAGGAGGGGTAAGGCCAATTCTGCGGCGGGAGCAGGACTTCCACGCTGGGGGCTAAAATTCCCTGTCCCAGAAGGTTACCGCCACCAAGATGGGAGCCTATGCGGGGAGGCAGAGGGATGTTGAGGGGAGACGGGAGCAGGGGATGGAGGGGAGAGTGGTGGAGGTGGGGGGCGGAGAAACCCCGGGCGGGGGACAGGAGGGGCCACATTACAGCGGAGGTCTGGGGGGGCGGTGTGTTGGAGGGGCGGGCCTGGGGGCTCTGTGCCTCGGTGCGGGGAGTGTTCAGAGTGGGGTGGACGGGTTGACTGCGCAGATGGCGGTTGGTGGATGTGGTGTGGTTGGCGTCGCGGGGGCGTGACTCCGGGGTGACCGGGGGTGTTCGGCATTTGGGAAGGATTCTGACGGGACGGGGCAGGTTGGGTGCGAGGGGAGTGTTCCCAGTATTGGGTGGGTCCGGAGCCGGGGGGGGGGGGGGCGCGCTCTTGGGATGGGGGGTGGGCTGTTTGGGGCTGGGATGGGGAGAGACTTCTTCGCTCGGGGAATTGTTGGCCTGTGGGGTTCCCTGCCGCGGAGAGTTGTTGATATCAGTTCATTGGGTGTGTTCGGCAGGGAGTTGGATGTGGTCCTTGCGGCTGTGGGGGTCGGGGAGTGTGGAGGGGGCGTGGGGGGGAGGTGCTGGGGTGGGTGATCAGCCATGATCTTGTTGAATGGCGGTGCAGGCTCGAAGGGCCGAATGGCCTACTCCGGCACCTATTTTCTATGTTTCTATGTTTCTATGTAATTAGTAGAGTGGACAAGGGAGAACCAGTGGATGTGGTGTATTTGGACTTTCAAAAGGCTTTTGATAAGGTCCCACACAAGAGATTGCTGTGCAAAATCAAAGCACATGGTATTGGGCATAATATACTGACGTGGATAGAGAACTGGTTGGCAGACAGGAAGCAGAGAGTCGGGATAAACGGATCCTTTTCAGAATGGCAGGCAGTGCTTAATGCTGGGACTCCAGCTCTTTACAATATGCATCAATGATTTGAATGAAGGAATTGAGTGTAATATCTCCAAATTTGCAGATGACACTAAATTGGGTGGCGGTGTGACCTGTGAGGGGGTTCCCTGCCGCAGAGAGTTGTTGATGCCAGTTCATTGGATATATTCAAGAGGGAGTTAGATGTGGCCCTTATGGCTAAGGGGATCAAGGGGTATGGAGAGAAAGCAGGAAAGGGGTACTGAGGTGAATGTTCAGCCATGATCTTATTGAATGGTGGTGCAGGCTCGAATGGCCGAATGGCCTATTCTTGCACCTATTTTCTATGTTTCTATGTTGGTGGGAGCTTGCTGTGCGCAAATTGGCAGCCGCGTTTCCTACATTGCAACAGTGACTACACTTCAAAAATACGTCATTGGCTGTAAACTGCTTTGAGACATCCTGAGGTCATGAAAGGTGCTATCTAAGTTCAAGTTATTCTTTCTTCCCTCCCATGTAGCCTCAGTCTTTCCTACTTCCTGCAACTATAGAGCTTTAAAAGGTCAGGCTTAGCTAATCACTGGTTCTTGATCTGAGTTCTGCTGATGTTATGAACAACTTGAGATCTGCACTTACACCTTTAGATTTTAGCAGCGTCTTTGTGCTTTTGTCGTAGTGTCCCATTTAACTTTCATTTATCAGTTTGTGTGTTTATCTCCCCATCTCACTAAAGCACCTTTTAGGAATTGAGTACAAAATACCACCTCTACGTGTTGTCCTCCCATTAGCTAGGCGACGCAGTGTGGCGTGTAGATCCTCTGAGCAATCGCTTGATTAAGGCCTTTTGTTGCACAGCGCACTCTGCTGGCTTTTCCAATCCCCAGAACCAGAACCATTGGGTCTGATAGCAGCTCGGTCAAATGTTCTCCAAACCCCTCACGTCCTTTGAGGAGTTTATCAGTTCATGGCCACTACTTCGCAGGAACCGTTACAACTAAGATCGGCGACAGGTTACAGCTGACGGATAAATTACTTCGAATCATTTTTGCATAATTAGGAGCCGTTATAAATGTATGCAGTCCACTAATCCCGCT
Organism: Pristiophorus japonicus; assembly: GCF_044704955.1. Classification (NCBI taxonomy): domain Eukaryota; kingdom Metazoa; phylum Chordata; class Chondrichthyes; family Pristiophoridae; genus Pristiophorus; species Pristiophorus japonicus. The sequence continues at coordinate 41,584,249 of NC_091977.1, forward strand.
TCACCTTCCTAATGTCCCTCTTAGCCTCACAAGGTGCTACATCACTATAAGTAATTAAGTGGGTTTGTTAACAAATGAATTTGCTTCAGTTACAAACACAGAGTGATGCAGTCTCTGGCTGTTTGTTACCCATTATCTCAACGGCATGTTGCACATCTTTAGCAAAAGCACTCCCAGCGAGAGGGATACATTAACAATGGAGGATTTATTTCAGCAGAGAAGATAAACACAGTGTAAGATTTCACCAACTGTGAATTGCTAACTAATTGTAAACAAACTCCAGACAAACCATTTTGCATTTCTTCTTTCCAAAGCCTCCAACCTAACTTATTTCTTGAGCTTTCACTTCCCACATATTTAAAAACAACTCCCTCCTCTGCCCATGTAGTTCAAGGGAGTTTAAAACTGTTTCAGAGGTCAAATGTCACCCTTGAACCAGAGGCAGCAAAGCAATTGTGCACCTAAAGTTGGCCATCCACTGTAATTGAGGTTTTAGGATTGAATTCCATTTAAATTATTTTTTTCAATTTTTCCATCACCTCTCCTTAAGATGTTGATTCACTATCTCTGTAATCTCCTCCAGCCCCACAACCCCCTGAGATAGTTGCGCTCCTATAATTTTGCCCTCTTGAGCATCCCTGATTTTATTTGCTCCACAATTGGCGGCCGTGCCTTCTGCTACCTAGGCGCTCAGCTCTGGAATTTCCTGTCTAAACCTCTCTGCCTCTCTGCCTCTCTTTCCTCCTTTAAGACGCTCCTTAAAACCTACCTCTTTAACCAAGCTTTCGATCATCTGCCCTAATTTCTCCTTATGTGGCTCGGTGTCAAATTTGTTGTCTTGTAACACTCCTGTGAAGCGCCTTGGGACGTTTCACTCCGTTAAAGGCGCTATATTAATAAAAGTTTTTGTTGTTGTGTTGGTTCCACAAGGTCCTCCAATACCTCACTTAAGTGACCACTTTTTACGTGTGACCCTGGGCACTGACGGCAAATTTGACCAATTCCCACTCCTTGTCAGTAAATCTGATACAGAGGTCAGGGCGTTCCCTCAGCATTGTCCTTTGATTAAAATGAATGGAGGGCAAATGGTGTGGGGCCCACTGTCCTCTGAGCATGAATTCTCGATAAGTGCGCCCAGTCATGGTCTGTGCTGGGAGCATGAATACAGACTCGTGCTATTTGATTGGGTGCTCATCAAAGCTGAGCCCAATCTTTTCCTCACCCAGTGTCCACATGTGTAGGTTCCAACAGGGTCATTGTACAGCAACCAGCATTACAAACCCTGGCTCATTTTTGCCCTCTCACCCACTCATGGGCACTGGGGCCAATTGAAGCGTTCCTTACCGCCATTCTGTTTGAGATCAGCTAACTTAGAACAAACTGGGGAACAAACCATCAGGGTCATTTTAGCCTTTCATCATCATCATAGGCAGTCCCTCAAAATCGAGGAAGACTTGCTTCCACTCCAAAAGTGAGTTCTCAGATGACTGTACAGTTCAATACGGGAATTACAGTCTGTCACAGGTGGGACAGACAGTCATTGGAGGAAAGGGAGGGTAGGACAGGTTTGCCGCACGCACCTTCCGCTGCCTGAACTTGTTTTCTGCATGCTCTTAGCGACGAGACTTGAGGAGCTCAGCACCCTCCCGGATGCTCTTCTCCAATTAGGACGGTCTTTGGCCAGGGACTCCCAGGTGTCGGTGTCACCCTTTCGCGCCAGCCAAGAATACGGGTGATAGCGAATCAGCTCACTCGATTTTTCTTTTCCGCGGTCGCCAATCGCAATCACCCGTTTTTTTTCGCCTCTCGATTAAACTTAAAATTGTCTGCGTGTATCTTCCAGTTCCACGTGGTCCAGTTCTCTCCTGATCAGCGCATTTGCAACTGAACTTTCAGGTAACTCCCAACACCATGCTCAATCTGGATTAACGCGGGTTGGGTGGTTCAGATTTCCTCCTCAATATTTGGTTCAACGCCAATGATTTGTGCAGGTTTGTTCTTTTTTCTGAAGAAGAAAAGCTGTCACATAAGCAGTGGGCATTTTTCCAGTTACCCCATCTGTCCGTTGAAGACACCATGCAGCAATGTGACAAATGTTTCCGCGGCTCGATGTTTTGCAGGCTCCCAGTATCTTGATCGGTATGTGCGATTTTTTTTTCTTCCTTTTCCTTTTTCACTTATGTTGATGTGTGCATCCAATCTGTCTGATTTACATAGTGGCCTACTGGCTATGCATCTGTTCCCATGATGGTCTTGCATACGTGTCTCTTCAGTCTATTCATTAGAAGTTGGAGCAGAGTAATTGTCTGAGGAGCTTGCTTCCATTTTGTGGTCTATGAGAGCTATCTGTCTATCTCAGGCATCCATTCCCCTGACAGCCAAGGCTCGAGATCATCTATATTTCAGGTGTCTACATAAAATCCAAATCAATCTGATGGACCACTTACACTGGAACAACAGGGTTAAGTGGCTCTGGAAGGGCAGGAGTGTCGTGGCTGAAAGATCAGCCACTGATGGTGAAGCGGAGGGACGAGGAAACAAATGTAATCCCGCTCCAGAAGAATGGAGGATGCAGTCTGGGGACGAACGGCTGGAGAAGATTGCTTCAGATAAAATGGAGTGATGCCAAGGCGAGATTTTAGGTTGAGGACAAAGACCTGGAAATGAATTTTGTGGGGCATGGTGAGCAAGCGTGGGATCGTGGGGAGAGAGGAATATTTTTCCGAGGGAGGAATGTTTACAATTCTCAGCCATTGAGGGGAAATGAGAATTCGGCACAAAGGGTGGCTGATCTGAAATGCCAGTTTTTACACCCAAGCAGCAACTTGAAAATTTGCCTTGCAAAGCCTTGACGAGGTGTGGCTCGGAAGGACAGTATTTAAGAAATTGGTCTTTGAGAGGATGAAGGCTGAGTGTAGCAGCTCAGGGGGCGAAGTAGGGGCCTAAGTGGGCACACTTCTCTGGCGATAGAAGAAAACAATTCTTGGTGACAAACCAGAAATGGGGTTTAAAGTTCAACTCAGGGACAAACAGAGCATCGAAGGACTGTAGTATAATTTAGTACACGCTGTTCTGATGAAAGGTCATCAACTTGAAATGTTGACACTGGTTCTCTATCCACAGGTGCTTTCTCAATCTGCCCTGCCACCTTCAACGATTTATGACAATCACCTTCAATCCGTGTCCTCTGGTTCTCAACCCTTCTGCCAATGGGAACAGTTTCTCTCTGTCTACTCTGTCCAGACCCCTTGTGATTTTGAACACGTCTATCAAATCATCTCTCAACCTTCTCTGCTCCAAGGAGAACAACCCCAGCTTCTCCAGTCTATCCATGAAACTGAAGTCCCTCATTCCTGGAACCATTATCGTAAATCTTTTCTGCACCCTCGCTAAGGCCTTCACAGCCTTCCTAAAATGTAGTGCCCAGAATTGCACAGAATACTCCAATTGGGTTTTATGCAGGTTCATCATTTTTTCCACACTTTTGTACTCTATACCTCTATTTATGAAGCCCAGGATCTCGTAAGCCTTTTTAACTGCTTTCTCAACCTGCCCTGCCACATTCAACAATTTATGCACACATAACCCCAGGTCTCTGTTTGTGCACCCCCTTTAGGACTGTACCATTTCGTTTATATGTCCTCTCCTCATTCTTTCTACAAAAATGCATCACTTCACACTTCTCTGCGTTAAATTTCATCTGCCACATGCCCAACTATTCCACCAGCCTGTCTATGTCTTCCTGAAGTCTATCACTATCCTCGCTGTTCACTATACTTCCAAGATTTGTGTCAGCTGAAAATTTTGAAATTGTGCCCTGTACACCCACATCCAAGTCATTAATATATATCAAGAAAAGCAGTGGTCCTAGAACTGACCCCTGGGGAACACCACTGTATACCTTCCTCCAGTCTGAAAAGCAACCGTTCACCACTACTCTCTGTTTCCTGTCAATTTCATATCCAGGCTCCCACTGTCCATTTTATTCCATGGGCTTCAATCCTGTGGCACTTTGTTGAATGTCTTTTGGAAATCCATGTACACTACGTTAACCGCATTACCCTCAACAATCCTCTCTGTTACCTCATAAAAAAACTCGATCAAGTTGGTTTAACAAATCTGTGCTTCCTTAATTAATCCACCCCTATCCAAGTAACTGTTAAGTTTGTCCTTGATGATTGTTTGTAATAGCTTTCCCCCTACCAAGATTAAACTGACTGGTCTGTGTTTGCTGGGTTTATCTTTACTCCCTTTTTTGAACAATGGTGTAACATTTGCAATTCTCCAGTCCTCTGGCACCAGCCCTGTATCTATAGAGGATTGGAATATTCTGGCCAATACCTCCGCGATTTCCGCCCTCAATTCCCTCAGCATCCTCGGATGCATCCCATCCGCCCCTGGTGATTTATCTACTTTAAGTACAGCCAGCCTTTCTAATACCTCTTTATCAATTTTTATCTCCACTACCTCCTCCTTCACTATGTTTATGGCAGCATCCACTTTCTTGGTGAAGACAGATGCATTTCCTACTTCAGCCATACCCTCTGCCTCCATACATAGGTCTCCTTTTTGGTCCCTAATCGGCCCCACTCCTCCGCTTGATACCCGTTTACTATTTATATGCCTATAGAAGACTTTTGGATTACCTTTTATGTTAGCTGCCATTCTATTCTTATACAGTCTCTTTGCCCCTCTAATTTTCTCATGCACTTCTGCTCTGACCTTTCTATATAGAGCCTGAGTCTCAGATGTATTTGCAACCTGACAACTGCTTCATCATATTCTCTATCTGTTTCATCATCCAGGGAGCTCTGACTTTAGTTGCTCTCCTTTTCCCCCTTGTGGGAATGTACCTCGACTATACCCAAACTATTTCCTCTTTAAAGGCAGCCCGTTTTTCCATTACAGTTTTGCCTGCCAATCTTTGATTCCAGTTTCCCCGGGTCAGATCCGTTCTCATCCCACTGAAATTGGCCTCCCCCCAATTAAGCATTTTTACTCTAGATTTCTCCTTGTCCTTTTCCTATTCCTGTTCTATTCTCAGAACAGAATACTTGTTGGAGAGAGAGATACACGCAGGGGACCCCGGCACAATCTGCCTGGCCTTCCTCTTCTGTCTGGTGGTCACCCATTCCCTCTCTGCCTGGCACACTCTTAAGCTGCAGGGTGACCACCTCTAGAAATGTGCTACCCAAGTAGCTCTCAGCCTCATGGATACATAGCAGTGTTGCCAGCTGCTACTCAAGCTCCAAAACCCGGAGCTCGAGCTTCTCCACCTGATGACACTTCCTGCACATGTGGTTGTTCAGGACAGGGGAAGTGTTCTGGATTTCCCACATGTGCATTCCATGGTACTGAGCTGCCCTGCTATGCCTTTATTTATTCGACTATTAACTATCTTTACAGAAACTTAAGACTACGATGCATCTAATTCAAATTATTAATATAATTTGGTATTATCAGTTACTAATTTAATATAGTATTAACAGTTACTAATCTCCAAGGTTCTGCTCTATCACTAACCAGTTATTTAACTCTGGCCTCTCACTTGAAGAGAAAATAAAACGGTGTGACCTTTACCAACCAATCAGTTATCAGCTATCCTGTGACATCACTCCTTGTGTATTTTTTACGAATTGCCGCTCAGCTCCCTTTATACCGCTGCCGCTGCCTCCACTCAGGTCGGGGTTCTATCCTGGGCATTCTCTGCCTCCCCCTTTATGCTGCTGCCACTGCCACTGCCTCCGCTCAGGTCGGGGTTCTATCCTGGGCATTCCCTGCCTCCCCCTTTATGCTGCTGCCACTGCCGCTGCTCCCGCTCAGGTCCACACTCTGTCAGGAACACACAGAGATAGAAGACAGAGAAAGAGAGAGTGGCAATGAGATAGAAAATTAGGGGTCTAGACAGAGTAGATGGAGAGAAACTGATCCTGTTGGCGGAAGGGTCGAGAACCAGAGGATGCGGATTTAAGGTGATTGGTCGAAGAACCAAAGGCGACATGAGGAAACACTTTTTTACGCAGCGAGTGGTTGGGATCTGCAATGCACTGCCTGAAAGGGTGATGGAGGCAAATTCAATCGTGGCTTTCAAAAGGGAATTGGCTAAGTGCCTAAAGGAAAAAAAAAATTGCAGGACTACGGGGAAAGGGCGGGGGAGTGGAACTAGCTGAAGTGCTCTTGCAGAGAGTCGGCACGGGCTGAATGGCCTCCTTCTGTGTTGTAACCATTCGATGATTCCATTCTATGATTCTATTCTATGATTCTATCAGATTTCTAGCATCCAGAGTATTTTCCTTTAGTTTTAGAGTGTTATTTTGGTGTACAGTTGCGCAAGTTAAACTTGGGCAAGAGCTGTAAAACCTCCGTGAGAAGGTGGTCATTAACCTACCTTCACTGCAGCTATACTGTGAAGACAAGGTTTAACATTTCCTCGGTGATCCCGTGGATCACATAGAAATGTTTTACATGTTATTTTTCATCGTTCTAATGGTAACAATTAAATAGTGTTACGGTTACTAATTCCAAATAATTAATTTCATGAGGTGGAGTGAATGATTATGCAGAATAACTGAAGTGTTTTAAAAATAATTTCTCCCAATGAAATGTAAATGTGATCAGGATTGGGCGTCGATTTCACTTCAGTCTTCGGTGTTCCTGGAATTTTCCCAGGGCCGAGCGTGCGGGTTTGGGGGTGGGTCAGCAGTAAACATCATGGAAATTGCCAGCATGTCGGGAACCCGCCAACTTCTGCATTTCACTCAGACCCGCGTGGGAGAGGCAGGCGACCTCATTGAACCCTTGCTGAGAGACCCTTGAGAGGCTTTTTAACATCATGTTGTGGCTTTAACTTCTTGAGCACCTCGGGAACCTCACCTGCGAAGGGCAGGCAGAAGCTCAGTGGCCATTGTACGAGTCCATTAAGTGACAGCTGGGAAAAACACGTACTCAAAGATGGCTGTAGTTGTTAATCCAGCCCCAGGACACCGCTGCAAGAGTTCCTCAGGGCAGTGTCATAGGCCCAGCCATCTTCAACAGTTTCATCAATGACCTTCCTTCCATCATAAGGTCAGAAGTGGAGATGTTTGTTGATGACTGCACAGTGTTCAGTTCCATTCGCAACTCCTCAGATAATGAATCAGTCCATGCCCGCATGCAGCAAGACCTGGAAAACATTCAGGCTTGGCCTGACAAGTGGCAATTAACATTCGCGCCACACAAGTGCCAGGCACTGACTTTTGCCAACAAGCGAGAGTCTAACCATCGCCGAATCCCCCACCATCAATATCCTGGAGGTTGCCATTGACCAGAAATATAACTGGACCAGTCACATAAATACTGTGGCAACAAGAGCAGGTAAGAAGTTGGGTGTTCTGCGGCGAGTGTCTCATCTCTTGATTCCCTAAAGCCTTTCCACCATCTACAAGGCACAATTCTGGAGTGTAATGGAATACTCTCCACTTGCCTGATTGAATGCAGCTCCAATAGTACTTAAGAAACTCAACATCATCCAGGACAATGCAGCTTGCGAGATTGGCATCCCATCCACCACCTTAAACATTCACTCCCTCCACTCCTGGCGCACCATGGTTGCAGTGTATACCATCTACAAGATGCACTGCAGCAACTCACCAAGGCTTGTTTGGCAGCACCTCCCAAACCCGCAACCTCTACCGCCTAGAACAACAAGGGCGGCAGGTGTATGGGAATGCCATCATCTCCAAGTTCCCCTCCAAGTCACATGCCAGCCTGACTTGCAAATACATCGCCATTCATTCAATGTCACTGGGTCAAAATCCTGCAGCTCTCTCCCTAACAGCACTGTGGGTCTATCTTTACCACACGGACTGCAATGTTTCATTAAGGTGGCTCACCACCACCTTCTAAGAGCAATTAGGGATGGGTGATAAATGCTGGCCTTGCCAGCGATGCTCACATCCCATGAATGAATAAAAAAAAATTACACCTTCTTTGCCTAATGGAAAGACTCCTGCTGACTCCATTTTGTGCAGGGATTTAGCTGTTAGGAGTTTGTAGGTCATTTCTGCAACGTCGGAAGCCATTCTCACCAAATTGCTGGTCACTCTCAGAACATTGAGGGATTGTGCCTCTGATCACCACTTTACCTGCCATCTATTACATCAGCATGGGTGCTGCTCATGTTCTCGCACCTTGGACCTCAGAATCAGACCAAGATGAGCCCTAGCACCAACAACACCAGCTACACCAGCAGCAGCTTTCTCCTCAATGGCCTGATGCGCCACAGAGAGATGGGATCAGTGCAGGGCCGCACCGTGCCAGAGGCGATATCCCCAACACAGGGTATACAGGCAGAGGAGGAGCTTCCTGGACATTTCTGAGCAGCAGTGCTTTGGGAGGCTCAGGCTATTGTGCCATGTCACCGCACATATTTGTAGCTTGCTGAAAGAAAACCTGCTGCCCGGAGGACCTGGTGGACATGACCTACAAGTGGCTCTCAAAGTCAACACCGCCCTCAACTGCTTTGCCTTAGGCTCCTTCCTGGGATCTGCAGCAGACCTTTGCAGGATCTCACAGTCGGCCACCCACAGATACATCACACAGGTGACTGATGCCATGTTTCACAAGTCATCTACTTACGTAAACTTTGCCCCTGATGAAGCCAGTGTTAATGAATGCAGTTCTGGCTAGCTTGCTGCAGGTGCTGGGGGTCATCGTCTGCAGATGTGGCCATCAAAGTAATCCCATATCACCGAGCAGTGCTTGTGAACTGCAAGGGCTTCCACTCCCTCAATGTGCAGCTAGTCTGCAACTATAAAAAGATCATGCATGTGTGCGCCAAATTCCCTGGCAGCTGTCATGATTCTTGCATCCTGCGCCCTCCGGAGAGGAGTCTCCACTGCTGTCCCCATCAACACCATCTGCTCTTGCTCACTTGTGATGTGTGAGACATTAGGTGACAGCACTACTCTATCTTGCATAGGAGCCACTGAGGTGTGTGTATCTGTGCTGGTGCTGGGTGTGCATGGATCTGCTTACAGTGCTCCCTCAGAGAGGAGTCGTCTTCCTCTTGCGGCTGGACAGTGGGAGGAAAGGCAGGGGTGATACTTGATGGACCAGTGGGAGAGTAAAGAGATGAGTTAGAAGTGGTATGATAAAAATGGGTAACGTGACTAATATGCACATGATAACATTTCACTGGCTGCTGACATCACTCACCATATGAGTAACGGATGTATGCCATGTGGCTTTATGAGATTTAATTATGTCACAAGGTTGCTGGGAGGGCCCCCTCTCTCCGTCTCCCACCACCAGCACTCTGCAACTCCAGATATTTTGAGGGCGTGCTCCTCTGCTGGTGTCAAATTACTGAAGACTGCAGAGCCACCATCAGTTCCCTGCCTCTCGCTATTGTTGTGCACTCTCTTCTGCAAGGAGGGAAAGAGGTGGCGGACCCGAGCGGAGGCGGAGCAGAGCATCAGAGGAGCGGGATAAAAGAGCGTGGTGAATGGGAGCAATTCAACAGAGGCAAAAATTAAAAGTGTGACTTCAGAGTGATGTCGGCTCAAGGGAAACAGCTGATTGGTGAGTAGCTGGTGAGTGTTTTTGACTTCTAGTTTTAAGTTTATTTCATAGTACATAGTTTAGTTCATAATCAAATAAATAGAGGCATGGCAAGGCAGCTCAGTCCTGTGGAGAGCACATCTTGTGCCACGTGGGGAGTCCTGAACGCTTTGCATAACCTGGACGACTACGTGTGCAGAAAGTGTCGCCAACTACAGCAACTCGAGCTCCAGGCTTCGGAGCTTCAACAGTGGCTGGAGTCACTGCGGTGCATCCGTGAGGCTGAGAACTTCGTGGCTAGCACGTTTCTAGAGGTGGTCACCCCATAGCTTAAGAGTGCGCAGGCAGAGAGGGAATGGGTGATCGGCAGACAGAAGAGGAGTACCAGGCAGGTACTGCAGGAATCCCCTGAGTGCATCTCGCTCTCTATTTCTGTTCTGAGTACTGGTGGGGGCAATGGTTTCTCTGGAGAGTGCAGCCAGAGCCAAGTCCACAGCACCACCGGTGGCTCAGCTGCACTGGAGGAGGAAGAGTGGAAGAGCAATAGTGGTAGGGGATTCAATAGTTCTAGGAGCAGACAGGTGTTTCTGCGGCCGCAACGTGACTCCAGAATGGTATGTTACCTCCCTGGTGTGGCTGCAGGGCATTCTGGGGGAAGAAGGTGAACAGCCAGAGATCGTGGTACATATCGGCACCAATGATATAGGGAGAAAGAGAGATGAGGTCCTGCAGGCAGATTTTAGGGAGCTAGGAGAGATTAAAAAACAGGACCTCAAAGGTAGTAATCTCTGGATTACTTCTGGTGCCACATGCTAGTGAGTACAGAGGATAGAGAAGATGAATGCGTGGCTGGAGACAGAGTGCAGCAGGGAAGGCTTTAGATTCCTGAGGCATTGGGACCATTTCTGGGGGAGGTGGGACCTGTATAAGCCAGTGGGGTTGCACCTCAACAGAGCCGGGACCAATATCCTCGTGGAGGGGTTTGCTAGTGCTGTTGGGGAGGGTTTAAAATAGCTTGGCAAAAGGGATGGGAACCAGAGAATAGATTCAGAAGGGAGAGATGCAAAGCTGGAATTTGAAAGCAGAAAAGTAGAAATTGAATTTGGAAGGCAGAGGAAACATAGGTTAGAAAATAGACAACAAGGGAGTTTAGCGGTGCTAAATAGTACATGTATTTCAATGCAAGGAGTATAGGGAATAAGGCAAATGAGCTGAGAGTACAGATAGACACTTGGGAGTTTATATTGTAGCTATTACTGAGACATAGCTGAAAGAAAGGCAGGCATGGCACCTCAATATTCCTGGGTACAGGTTTTTCAGACGGGATAGTGAGGGGGATAAAAAAGGAGGGGGGCGTTCGCAGTATTGATTCAAGAAACAATTACAACTCTGAGGATGGATGATCTGTTGAAGGATCATCAAATGAAGCCATATGGGTTGAATTGAAGAATAAAAAAGAGGTGATCACATTACTGGGAGTGTACTATAGACCCCAAAACAGTCAGATGACTATAGAAGAACAAATATGGAGGAAAATTTCTGAGAAGTGCAAAAACTTCAGGGCAATAATAGTAGGAGATTTCAACTACCTTAATATTAACTGGGATAGAATTAGTGTGAAAAGTATAGAGGGTGTGGAATTCCTAAAATGCATTCAGGAGAACTTATTTAACCAAGGGAGGGGCGATTCTGGACTTAGTTTTAAGGAATGAAGCTGGGCAGGTGGAAGGGGTATCAGTGGGAGAGCATTTTGGTGCGAGTGACCATAATTCAGTCAGATTTAGTGTAGTTATGGAAAAGGACAAAGATAGACCAGGAATAAAGGTTCTCAATTGGGGAATAGCCAATTTTGCTAAAGTGAGATGGATTTAGCCAAAGTGGACTGGAGACATCTACTGGAAGTGACAGAGCAGTGGGAGGCATTCAAGGTGGAGATCCTGAGGGTGCAGAGCAAGTATGTTCCCTTAAAGAAAAAGACTAACAAATCTCAAGCCCCCCTCGGTGTCAAGGGACATACAGGGTAGGATAAAGAAAAAAAGGGAGGCTTATGACAGATACCGAGGGCTCAATACTGCAGAATCTCTAGAGGGAGTATAGAAAATGGAGGGGTGAAATTAAAAAGGAAATTAGGAAAGCAAAAAGAGAGCATGAAACATTTTTGGCAAGTAAAATCAAGGAAAACTCAAAGATATTTTATAAATACATTAAGAGCAAGAGGATAGCTAAAGAAAGATTAGGGTCTATTAGAGACCATAAAGGTAATCTGTGTTTGGAGGCGAGAGATGTGGGTATGGTTCTTAATGAATACTTTGCGTCTGTTTTCACAAAAGAGAGGGGCAATGCAGACATTGCAATCAGGGAGGAGGAGTAAGAAATAAACATAGTGAGAGAGGAGGTATTAAGGGGTTTAGCAGCTTTGAAAGTGGATGAATCCCCAGGCCCAGATGAAATGAACCCCAGGCTGTTAACAGAAGCAAAAGAGGAAATAGCATCATTTTCCAGTCCTCTCTGGCTACAGGTGTGTGTACAGGAGGATTGGAGGACTACTAACGTTGTACCCTTGTTTAAAAAGGGAGAAAGGAATAGACCGAGTAATTACAGGCAGTCATCCTAACCTCGGTGGTGGAAAAATTATTGGAAAAAATTCTGATGGACAGGATAAATCTTCATTTAGAAAGACACATGGATTAATCAATGACAGTCAGCGTGGATTTGTTAAGGGAAGGTCGTGTCTGCCTAACAATTGAATTTTTTGAGGAGGTAATAAGGAGGGTCGATGAGGGCAGTGCGTACGATGTTGTATATATGGACTTTAGCAAGGCTTTAATAAGGTCCCACATGGCAGACTGGTCACGAAAGTAAAAGCCCATGGGATCCAGGGCAAAGTGGCAAGTGGGATCCAAAATTGGCTCAGAGGCAGGAAGCAAAAGGTAATCATTGATGGGTGTTTTTGTGACTGGAAGGCTGTTTCCAGTAGGGTTCCGCAGGGCTCAGTACTAGTCCTTTGCTTTTTGTGGTATATAGCAATGAATATAGGGAGTATGATTAAGAAGTTTGCAGAAGATACAAAAATTGGCTGTGTGATTGATTGATAATGAAGACGTTGTAGACTGCAGGAAGATATCAATTAACTGGTCAGTGGCAAATGGAATTCAATCTGGAGAAGTGTGAGGTAATGCATTTGTGGAAGGCTAACAAGGTAAGGGAATACAAATTAAATGGTAGGACACTGAGAAGTGTAGAGGAACAAAGGGACCTAGGAGTGCTTGTCCACTCATCCCTGAAGGTAGCAGGCCAGGTAGATAAAGTGGTTAAGAAGGCATACGGAATGCTTGCCTTTATTAGCCGAGGCATAGAATACAAGAGCAGGGAGGTTATGCTTGAACTGTATAAAGCACTAGTTAGGCCACAGCTAGAGTACTGCATGCAGTTCTGGTCACTACATTACAGGAAAGATGTGATTGCACTAGAGAGGGTGCAGAGATTTATGAGGGTGTTGCCTGACTGGAGCATTTTAGCAATGAGGACAGATTGGATAGGCTGGGTTTGTTTTCTTTGGAACAGGGGAGGCTGCGGGAGATCTTATTGAGGTGTATAAAATTATGAGGGGCCTAGGTAGAGTGGATTCCTATTTCCCTCAGCAGAGGGGTCAACAATCAGGAGACATAGATTTAAAGTAATTGGTGGGAGGTTTAGAGGGGAATTTTTTTCATCCAGAGGGTGGTGGAGTTCTGGAACTGACTGCCTGAAAGGGTGGTAGAGGCAGAAACCTTCACTTGGATGTGCACTTGAAGGACTGTAACCTGCAGGGCTACGGACCAAGAGCTGGAAAGTGGGATTAGGCTGGATAACTCTTTGTCGGCCGTGCGCACACGACAGGCCGAAATGGCCTCCTTCCGTGCTGTAAATTGCTGTTTCTAGGAGAAAAGAACTTTTGAGTGAGAGTGCTGAATCCTTACACTCATTCCATCAGACCCGCTCCATTTAATTGGGCCGGCAAACGCACATGACTGTTTTAATTGGGCCATTATGTTAAACGGTGCAGAACACAGTTCAAATCTTCGTGCTCTCGACCCACATGCAACAACTTGTATTTATATAGCACCGTCCCAAGGCGCTTCACAGGAGTGTAATGACACCAAGCTACATAAGGAGAAATTAGGGCAGGAAAGCGCATCTTGAAGGAGGAAACGAGGTAGAGAAGTGGATACATTTAGGGAAGGAATCCCAGAGCCTAGGGCCTAGGCAACAGAAGACACGGCCACCAATGGTTGAGCGATTATAATCAGGGATGCTCAAGAGGGCAGAATTAGAGGAGCGCAGACATCTCGGGGGGTTGTGGGGCTGGAGAAGATTACAGAAAGATAGGGAGGGGTGAGGCCGTGGAGGGATTTGAAAACAAGGATGACCCCAAGGAAAAGATTGTAATGCACACTCAATTGAATCTTGCACGCAGACCGTGTAACATTGAATGTCTATGAGCAGGGGATCAAACGCAAGGGGCTGGATATCATTTGTGATGTTATTGTATTGTGGATGGAATTATTGAATTCAAGATGGCAACCACAAAAACCTGACATCCATTGCTGGCAATGGATATAAATAGTGCACTCCATTATGAACTGAAAAGATGTTAGCTTAGCTGCAGCGGGAGAATTTTATTGCCCCATATGTATCTGTCATGATCTTAGTGTTTTCTGCAGCATATTTGTTCATAAACAGGAAATAACAGATGTGTTGTCTCAGACAATTATGTCACTTTCTGCGGGGTATCTTGCCGCTGGCGGAACTGAATATCAGGCGTACGAATGATCTGACAACACGGGCTAATGGAGAGTGAGGGAACGCAACATTATTTATATATTTCTCCTGATGATGGGATGAGGCGCATGGAATGACACCAAGTGGGAAATTGACAGTAGATGGCGATAGGAACTCTGTTCACAAAGGACATGAAGTATCTCCGCTGTCTTAATAATCAGGATATTTATTATCACCTTTCCCAACTCCTTCGGAACTCGTGGCTTACTGTAATAACAGCCATTTGTCATACTTGAGTCTATGTGTTGTGCCACACTGGCACAGTATGTTTGTCCTATTCCATTATGCAGTGTAGAGAAGCACAGCTTCCAGCAGTCGCTGCAACTCTAGATAGGAAAGAAGATATGATGCGAAAAATAGTTTACTCGAAACAGTACGGCACAGAAGGACATCTCACTGTCACACTCCCCAACCTGCCACAACCTCCGGTAACGCTCTGGCTGTCCCATGGGGCGAGATGAACCACCACCAAATGCTCCAAAAGCAGCCTTGCAGAGAAGGGCTGCTCTCAACAGCAAGAACAGTTCGGGACACATTTCGGCTTGCTCATTTTTCAAAAACGGATCTTTTGGCTTAGACTGTTTTCAAATAATCATCGGGCTACAGCTCAAATCAAGCTTTGCAAAGCTCTTGTGGAGAGAGGATGGGGCGATCAATGGAGTTGAAATTGTTCAATTTTCGAAACAAGCACTTTAATGAGGTTACACAAAAAATCCTCTGTCCACTGATTTAACACATTTAAAATAAACTTGGTAAAATAATTGTCAAAGGAATTCCCTCCGAATGTGCCAATATGTTTGCCACTAATAATACACAGAACAATTTCAATTTATACGATATAAAATTTGCGATGCATGTTTCCACCCCTGCTGCAGCACTGCAACAGTCTTTATAAAAGTTATAAGTAATATTCTACGTGACTGTAACCATGGTGTACTATCCCTCCTCACCCTTCTCGATCTGTGTAGCTTTTAGGCACTTTGATCACACCATCCCCCTCCAATGCCGAGTTTTAATTCGACTGGCTTCAATGAAAATTGGGAGGGATGTAACACAGCCTGTCAATTCACTATCGCACAAAGTCAAACCTCCCCGGCATAATGAAGGGGAAAATGTCTAAATATTGGCACAACAGTGAGGATAGAAAGACTTGCATTTATATAGAACCTTTCACGACCACCGGACGTCTCAACACGCTTTACAGCCAATGAAGTACTTTTGGAGTATAGTCACTGTTGTAATGTGGGAGGCAGCCAAGTTGCACACAACAAGCTCCCACAAACAGCAATGTGATAATGACCAGATAATCAGTTTTTTTTAATGTTGATTGAGGGATAAATTTTGGTCAGGACACATTGGATAACTCCTCTGCTCTTCTTCAAAATAGTGCCATGGGATCTTTTACGCCCGAGAGAGTAGATGGGGTCTCGGTTCAACATTTCAGCCAAAAGACGGCACGTCCGACAGTGCAGCACTCCCTCAGTACTGCACGGGACAGTCAGCCTAGATTTATGTGCTCAAGTCCCTGGAGTGGGACTTGAATCCACAACAATCTGACTCAGAGGCGAGGGTGCTATCCACTGAGCCACAGATGACACCATATAAAGGAATAGTGCCCAGTTATTTTCCATATGAGAAAGGTGGGTGGTCGGTGGGTATATCGCAGGTCAGCAAAGGAGAGGGCAGTCTGGAAGCACAAAGGGCACAATCAGTTGTAAAGCTTTCATCAGGCATGACCCCACCTAGCTGGTGTGCTGCACTCGTCGGCTACCTGGGCAAGGCGGAAAAACAGTACGCAAAGTTAGAATCATAGAATAGTACAGCACAGGAGGACATTCGGCCCATCGAGTCTGCGCCAGCTCTTTCGAAGAGCAATCCAATTAGTCCCACTCCCCCGTCCTTTCCCCATAATTGTTTCTCCTTCAAGCATTTATCCAATTCCCTTTTGGAGGCTACTATTGAATCTGTATCCACCGCCCGATCAGGCAGTGCATTCCAAATCCTAGCTACTCATTGTGTAAAAAAGTTTCGGTCTGAGCAGAGACTGTGACTGAGGTGCCCCACCTAGCCTCCAGGGAACTGCATGGAATCAACTACTTGCTATTCACCATCAATGGCAGTGAAGCTCACCAAAGGCCCTCAGCTTTTATACCAGGCAACGCAAGAGACAGTTATTCTTTCCTCTGGATTTTGGACAGCTGATAAGAACATAATAGGAGCAGTAAGAAGGCCATACGGCCCCTTGAGCCTGCTCCGCCACTGAATACAATCATGGCCGATCCAATCATGGACTCAGGTCCTCTTCCCTGCCCGCTCTCCCTAACCCCTTATCCCCCTATTGTTTAAGAAACTGTCTATTTTTGTCTTAAATTTATTGAATGTCCCAGCTTCCACAGCTCTCTGAGGCAGCGAATTCCACAGATCCACAACCGCAGAGAAGAAATTTCTCATCTGTTTTTAATGGGCAGCTCCTTAATTCTAAGATTATGCCCTCTAGTTCTAGACTCCCCTATCAGTAGAAATATCCTCTCTGCATCCACCTTGTCAAGCCCCCTCATAATCTTATACGTTCCGTTAAGATCACCTCTCATTCTTCTGAAGTCCAATGAGTAGAGGCCCAACCTACTCAACCTTTCCTCATAAGTCAACCCCCTCATCTCTGGAATCAACCTTGTGAACCTTCTCTGAACTGCCTCCAAAGCAAGTATATCCTTTTGTAAATATGGAAACCAAAATTGCACGCAGTATTCCAGGTGTGGCCTCACCAATACCCTGTATAACTGTAGCAAGACTTCCCTGCTTTTATACTCCACCCCCTTTGCAATAAAGGCCAAGATTCCATTGGCCTTCTTGATCACTTGCTGTATCTGCATACTAACCTTTTGTGTTTCATGCACAATACCCCCAGGTCCCGCTGTACTGAGCAGTTTACAATCTTTCTCCATTTAAATAATAACTTGCCCTTTGATTTTTTTCTGCCAAAGTGCATGACCTCACACTTTCCAACATTATACTCCATCTGACAATTTTTTTTTCACTTACTTAGCCTGTCCATGTCCTTTTGCAGATTTTGTGTGTCCTCCTCAAGCATTGTTTTTCCTCCCATCTTTGTATCGTCGGCAAACTTGGCTACGTTACACTCAGTCCCTTCCTCCAAGTCGTTAATATAGATTGTAAATAGTTGGGGTCCCAGCACTGATCCCTGCGGCACCCCACTAGTTACTGATTGCCAACCCAAGAATGAACCATTTTTCCCTACTCTCTGTTTTCTGTTCGTTAGCCAATCCTCTATCTTCTGCTGATATAATGAAAGGATAATAGAGCGCAAGACATTTTAAAAGTGAATTCATTCCATTTGATTGTGTTGTCTCTATGATGTAGGCTTCAGCTAGTGTTTGTCCTTTAATATTCATGTCTGCTCTGATCCAACAATATAGGAATCAGGGAAAAAAATAGACAGCAGTTAAAAAATTATAATTATTTCTTAAATCATGGAACAGGAGATTTTAAATATTTAAATTTTGTAAAATATTTCATTAAGCCTTGCATTTATTAGCAGCTTTCCCCTTATTCAGAATTGCTTTTACAGAAATTAAAGTAGTTAAAATTACTCCATTATTGCTGAAATACATAAAAAGCGCAAGTTCCAACTGTCACACTTGTAAACTGTAATCTGTAGGCAAATTAGTTTTTAAAGAAAGTCATTTTCATCAACTTAAATAATTTGCATAATAAAACCAAAGGACGCGTTAAAGGGCGAGTTACTACATCTATGGCAAAGACTCTCACTACTTTGCCCACTCAAAATGGTACAGAAAACAAATTAACAAAGCACATCAGAAAGAACTTGTAGTTACACAATGCTTTTTCACAACCTCACAATGCCTCAGCTTCACAGTGAAGTAATTTTCAAGTGTAACCTTGCTATACACAAACCTGCCAATTTGTGTATAGCAAGGTTCCACATACAGCAATGAGATAAACGACCAAATAATCGTTTTTTTTAGTGGTGTTGTTTGAGGGATAGGAGTTAACCAATACCAGCAGATTTCCCACACACTTCTTCAAATAGTACCATGGGATCTTTTACATCCACCTTCACAAAACCCATCTCCTTGACCAAGCTTTTGGCCACTCCACCTAATCCCTCTAGGCCCAAGTTCCATAACTCCAACAGGAATGTACTAGAAGGGTAACATTCTCGCTTGAATCAGAAGGTCATGGGTTCAGGGCCCAGTCCAGAGACGTGAACACAAAATCTAGGCTATTTCTGAGCAGTAGTCCCATTCACCCATCATCCCGTGCTCACTGACCTACACTGGCTCCCAGTTAAGCAATGCCTTGATTTTAAAACTCTGAATCTTGTTTTCAAATCCTTCCATGGCCTTGCCCCACCCTATCTCTGTAATCTCCTCCAGGCCCTCAACCTCCCGAGATATCCGCGCTCCTCTAATTCTGCTCTCGTGAGCATCCCTGATTATAATCGCTCAATCATCGGTGGCTGTGCCTTCAGCTGCCAAGCTCTGGAACTCCCTGCCTAAACTTTTCCGCCTCTTTTTCCTCCTTTAAGATACTCCTTAAAACTTCCCTCTTTTCTGTCCTAATTTCTCATGTGGCTCGGTGTCAATATTTTTGGTCATATAAAACACTCCTGTGAAGCACCTTGGGATGTTTTACTATGTTTAAGGCGCTATATAAATACAAGATTTCGTTGTTGTCAGAGGCGCTGTCTTTCAGATGAGACATTAAACTGATCTGATCATTATACCATTGCTGCTTGTGGGAGCTGGCTGTGTACAAATTGGCTGCCACGTTTCCTACATTACAACAGTGACTACACTTCAACAGTACTTCATTGGCTGTAAAGTGCTTTGGGACGGTGTGAAAGGCGCTGTATAAATCCAAGTCTTTCTTTACATTTTAACAGAGAAGGCCTGTTACCTCTAGCAGCACCCCACCCGACTTGAATCGGAAATCTGACAAAACCAAAACTCCTCGATGAAAGCAAGGGAAGAGTTCATATAAAGGATAAGGTACCATTTGTCAACGTTTGCAAGAATCTTTGGGTGCAGAAAAGCCCACAAAACATCTCCAATGCTTCAAAAACCTACAAAAAGATAAACATCGTTCTCAGTGTAAAATACTAAGTGAAGAAGCACTGACAAGTTAAATTCAGACTAATTACTACATGAAAAAAGGGCTTCACTGAACATTTGAGAACCGCACTATAATTATTGGAATTCTAAAGTTGAAAAGCGCGATTTTGCGCATTAAAAAAACACACCTTCCATGCATTGAAATATTGAAAAGCAAATGCACTCTACGCGAGCCCAATCCTTGCTGGCATTTTATTCCTGCCACTGGAGCACTTACACATTAATAAGCTGACATTGGTCCAAAACAAATGCACTTGAGACCAAGACTGAAAAATGAATTGAAAGCTGTTTTCCAATCCACAGATTAGATGGAATATGAAAGCTATTATCAACAGTTCATATGCCAATTGCCGTATATAATGAAAGCCCCCAATAGGCCAGAAGCCAATCTGAGCAGATTTGACAAAATATGCAAAGAGCTTCCATTTCGCCTACACTCATTACATTGAAAACAAAAAGGGAGATGATTATCCAGCGCTGTTAACAGATTGCTGAAGTTGCAAAGACTTGGCCCTGGTCGCGCATCACTCAGATTATAATGAAACGGTAAACAAAAGCTAAAACTGAAACATGTTTATTTCCCTCGAGAGCTAATTTCCTTCTTCAGGATCTTAATGGCTAGGCTTGATGGTGAGGATAAAATGATTATCATGTCATTTAGCCTTTCCAAGGGTGTCAGGTTATGACGTCTATCTGGATTGATACATGCTATTTCAATGTATTAGCTTTATTTATCAAGCTTTAAGAGGATTTTTTTAATACTTATCGGAAACAAAAGGGTTATTTAGAATTGATCTCCTCTATTGATAATTGCTCGTTTTGCCTTTGCAATATAGACCGGCCCTGTAAAATAGGAGGCAGCTACATTATTGAAGTACAGGGATCCTTACACACGACCTCAAATGTTGCTGCTTTTCCACTCAGCAGTTTAAGAACCTTCCACAGCAGTGCATTGACAAATGCAAATGTGGATGTTAATACTTGGCTTGCTTGGAGTCAGCCAAGACAGTGCTCAGTACTTGCCCTTTTTTGCATTAAATGCAGGTGGACTGGGGATCACTTAACTGGTTCTCATTGCACAGGTCACTGAAAGTATGCTTTTTTTTTTAAAGATAAGGTGAAAGGATTTTGAATTTCCCTTTTCCTATACCTCACACTGAGGTGATCTTAATTTCTTACAAATTCATTCCTGGGATGTGGGCGTCGCTGGCAAGGCTGGCATTCATTGCCCATCCCTAATTGCCCTTGTGATGGTAAGCCGTCATCTTGAACTGTTGTAGTCCTTGTGGTGAAGGTTCTCCCCCAGTGCTGTTAGGGAGGGAATTCCGGGATTTTGACCCAACGACGATGAAGGAACGGTGATGTATTTCCACGTCAGGATGATGTGTGATCAAAACAACAAAGTTTAGGTGTCAACACCAAAATCAACATATGTCTAGGAACTAAAAACATTTAAAACTGGAATTAGTTTGAAGAACAATCCAGAACAAAAGTAAAAAGGGGACGATGATTAACCACTAAATCGCTCAATTAATGCCAATTTTCCTGCCCAATGGGCAAGGAATGCCCGTTTATTCCCTCGAGTACAGACATCTTCAGAGAACCCGAGAGAGAAAAACTAAAACAACTGGACAGAAAGGAGCTTAACTAGATTCTGAATGATACTGTGGCTTAAAAGGGATAAATTATGGAGTGAGGTTGCACAAACTTGACTGGTATTCCCCTTCAGTATAGAAGATTGAAGGAGTGATCTAATCAAGGTGTTTAAAATGTTAAAAGGATTAGATAGGGTAGATGGAAACTATTTCCACTGGTGGAAGGATCCAGGACAAGGGGGCATCATTTTAAAATTAGAGCCAGCCCATTCAGGAGTGAAATCAGGAAGCACTTCTTCACACAAAGGGTAGCAGAAATTTGGAACTCTCGTCCCCTCAAAAGGCTGTGGATGCTGGGATAATTGAAACGTTCAAGACGGAGATCGAGAGATTTTTAATTAGGTAAGCATATCAAGGGATCTGGAGCAAAGGCGGGTAAATGGTGTTGAGGTACAGATCAGCCATGATCTAATTGAAAGGCCTTCTCCTGTCCCTATGATTTTAAGCAAGAAAGTTCAGAGCAAGAAATCGATCCAGAGATTTCATGTCTGATTATTTCATAACTCTCAATAGCCCTTCTGAACATATATCGATTCAGTTCCATTTTAAAAGGAGTTATTTGACCAGACTCAACTATCTTCTTTGGAAGTCTGTTCCAAACATTATTTCAGGTAAGTATTTACAATGGAACTAGTATCTATCTAGCTGGCGTGGTCAACAAAATTACTCAAAAAGGATTTAAGTGCAAAATGTTGCGCTCAGCAGCACCTCTAGACCTCACCTTTGTTGCTGATAAAGAACTTGCAGACACAAAAAAATTGGCACTTTTAAAGTAAAAAGCACTTACATTGATGACGCACCTTTTTTGTCTTCAGGATGTTCCAAAGCATTTCCCGAGCAATTAATTACTTTTGAAGCGTAGTCACTGCTGAATTGCACTCAGCAAGATGCCACAAACAGCAATGGCCAGTTAATCAGAGTTTAGTGTTGTTGGTAGAGGGATAAATATTGGCCAAGACACTGATAGAGCACCACTGCTTTTCTTTGCATAGTGTTACAGGACAGAATCTTTTACATCTTTAACAAGCAGACTCTGTTCAACTACTTGTCACAGCATCTCTGACCATACAGCTCTATACTATAAGGGTATAGTAGCATAGTGGTTATAGAAATTTACAGCATGGAAGGAGGCCATTTCAGCCCATCGTGTCCGCGCCGACTAACCAAGAGCTAGCCAGCCTAATCCCACTTTCCAGCTCTTGGTCCATAGCCCTGTAGGTTACGGCACTTTAAGTGCACATCCAAGTATTTTAAAAATGTGATGAGGGTTTCTGCCTCTACCACCCTTTCAGGCAGTGAGTTCCAGACCCCACCGCCCTCTGGATGAAGAAATTTCCCCTCATATCTCTTCTATACCATCCCCCCCACCCCCAATTATTTTTAAATCTATGCCCCTGGTTGTTGGCCAAGGGAAACAGGTCCTTCCTATCCACTCTATCCAGGCCGCTCATAATTTTATACCCCTCAATCTCCCCTCAGCTCCTCTGTTCCAAAGAAAAAAGACCCAGCATCTCCAATCTTTCCTCATAGCCAAAATTCTCCAGTCCAGGCAACATTCTTGTAAATTTCCGTTGCACCCTTTCCAGTGCAATCACATCTTTCCTGTAATCTGGTGACCAGAACTGCACACAGTACTCCAGCTGCAGTCTAACCAGTGTTTTATACAGTTCAAGCATAACCTCTTTGCTCTTATATTCCTTGCCTCGACTAATAAAGGCAAGTATTCCATATGCCTTTTTAACCACCTTATCTACCTGGCCTGCTACCTTCAGGGATCTGTGGACCCGCACGCCAAGGTCCCTTTGTTGCCTACACTTTTCAGTGTCATACTATTTAATGTGTATTCACTTGCCTTGTTAGACCTCCCCAAATGCATTACGTCACACTTATCCGGATTGAATTCCATTTGCCATTGTTCCGCCCACCTGACCAGTACATTGATATCTTCCTGCAGTCCGCAGCTTTCTTCTTCATTATCAACCACACAGCCTATATTAGTGTCATCTGCAAACGTCTTAATCATACCCCCAACATTCAAGTCCAAATCATTGATATATACAACAAAAAGCAAGGGATCCAGCACTGAACCATGTGGAATCCCACTGGATACACCCTTCCAGTCACAAAAACACCCATCAACCATTACCCTTTGTGTGCTGCCTCTCAGCCAATTTTGGATCCAGTTTGCCACTTTCCCCTGGATCCCATGGGCTTTTACTTTCATGACCAGTCTGCCATGTGGGACCTTATCAAAAGCCTTGCTAAAATCCATATACACTACATCATATGCACTGCCCTCATCGACCCTCCTGGTTACCTCCTCGAAAAATTCAGTAAGTTAGTCAGATGCGACCTTCCCGTAACAAATCCATGCTGACAATCCTTGATTAATCCATGTCTTTCCAAATGAAGATTTATCCTGTCCCTCAGGACTTTTTCAAATAATTTTCCCACCACTGAGATTAGGCTGACTGGCCTGTAATTATTCGGTCTATCCCTTTCTCCCTTTTTAAACAAAGGTACAACATTAGCAGTCCTCCAGCACCACACCTGTAGCCAGGGAGGACTGGAAAATTATGGTCAGAGCCTCTGCCATTTCCTCTTTTGCTTCTCTTAACAGCCTGAACCAATTAAACACCATTTTTCCCTGCACTTACATTTTCCAGCTTTTTCACGAGGTTCATAGCAGATAGAAGCGATCTGACAATGGTGAGAATAGTTATTCCGAGGAAGTGACAGCGGATAGAGAGTATACTTCAAACACGCCAACCCGCCGGCACTAGACTAGACTAATAATCCAGAGGTCTAGACTAATAATCCGGAGACATGAGTTCAAATCCCATGGCAGCTGGGGAATTTAAATTCAGTTAATTTTTTTTTTTAAATCTGGAATTAAAAAGTTATTATCAGTAATGGTGACCACAAAACTACTGGATTGTCGTAAAAACCCAACTGGTTCACTAATGTCCTTCACGGAAGAAAATCTGCCGTCCTTACCGGTCTGGCCTATATATGTGACTCCAGACCCACAGCAATATGGTCGACTCTTAACTACTCTCTGAAACGGCGGCTCACCACCACCTTCTCAAGGGCAATTAGGGATGGGCAATAAATGCTGGCCTTGCTGGTAACACCCACATCCCATGAATGAATTAAAAAAATAACTCCCATAGTATTGCTCAAAAAAAACCTCCCATAGTGAGCCTAAGTTTGATTTGCTGGAGCGCTTGAACCCTACTGACTGAGCAAGAATATTACGTAATAAAAAATTTTGTTTTAAAACTACAGTAAGAAATGTTCAATAATAATGTAAGCCGGCATCCAGACCAATGTTCAAGCTACACAGCCGTGCAGCGCTCTGCAGCTCCAGTGCAGCCAATAGGAATTTGTAATGGGCTGCGCACCCAAAACAAAAATTAACAGGAACACTGATCCAGATATCCATGCCCAATGTCATAAACTGAGGTCTAATTATTTTGATGAATCTCAATACCCCTCTGATAGAAGGCTGGGACAATGGGCACCCTCATGCAGAAGGTCCTGGATACAAGCCATGGTATGTGTAAATGGCCCAAGTAAACCCAAGACACCAATTTGTTAAACGGGTTCCAATTTTAAAAACACAAGTTCTGTCGAGAAGCTGGGATTGTTCTCCTTCGAGCAGAGAAGGTTGGGCGGGGGTGGGAGGGAGATTAAGTGTTCAAAATGATGAGGAGTTTTGATAGAATAGATAAGGAGAAACTGTTTCCACTGGCAGGAGGGTCGGTAAACCATATCAGCCCTGAAATTCCACAGGGGATCTTCCGGTCTCCTGCCACTACTTTGGCGGGAAGCCAGTGGAACCCCTCCCAAGGAAACAGCATAAACAGCCCACCCGTGACCTCTAGCACACAGACACCCTCCACCAAAGTTTGTAGGTTGTGTGAGAAGGTCACAGTTTATATGTTCCGGGTGGATGCCCATCTGGAACAGCTGCCTGCCTCAGGATGCCCCAAACTGCAGATGGGGCAGGGCGGGATGCAGTTCTCTCTCTCCCACCCCCAGCCACCACCCCCTCCCCCCACCCCCACCATCCCTCTGGAAAGAGGATGCGAATGAATCCACCAACCCGTTTAAAAAAAAAGGGGATAGAAAGTAATTGTTTTTCAGCGTTCGGGAGTCCGGGTAAAATTCCAAGCCTGGACCCTCAGGTGGGCCTCACTTCCTGCATCCAGTGCACCAGCTAGCCGCTGTCCCGCCAGGACCAGGCCCGTGGCAATTCCTGGTCTCGGAGCTCCCACACCGGGCCACACCCTCTCAGACATCCGCTGACCTCATTTAGTGCAGACAGAGCCTCAGTCTTTTAACGGGGTTGGGTGGGCGTCCAACCGGAACTCCTAGGCAAGGCTGGGACTCGGCCTATCCAGTCCCCGTCCTGATTGGCTGCCCTTCCACCAGAAACGCGCAGATCTTTGTTCCCAGTGACTAATGTCTATTCCTGCACTGTAACATTCTATGATTCCTTACCAAAGATTTATTTGTGCACACAGCGTGTAGAAACTATATGTGTTTATAGAACAAGCTGAACAACAATAGCAGCTCAGCGTCAACCGCAACCACACACACAAAAAAAAACACCTCTTGTAACGTATTTGAAATATATCAACTGGTCCAGCTGTACCGTTAGAATTCAGACAAAAGGGGCCATTGAATAATGTTCTACTTAAAATAGTTGGCAGCAGATTAGTGTTGGCAGAATACTCGTTTTAAAGAAAGACTTGGAAAGCATGGATAGCAAATGAAACTCTCCACGATGGATGATTAGCAGTTTCATTGCGATGCAGTTGAGGTAGCTTGGCCCGTTTGTAGACAACTCCCACTTTTGTTTATTGAATCAAAATCAATGATAATCGTTTTATTCTTTGGAGTAAATTGTCTGCAAAAAAAAAAGAAAGCATTATTTTAATATAAAAATGCTTTTAGATTTTAAACCACACACACATATATGAGTCACTTATTAAACCCCGTTTCTTCCATTTTGCTAACAAAGCTAACTTAAAACTGCCTACACACTGAACTGGTGTGTGATTTGTAGAAGGGATTTGCCGCAGTCTAAGGGGAGCTCATTTGTATTGAAACAGAAAACGAGTTTAATTCCCCGGCTTTGGATTCACAATGTGATTCAGTGAGACTAGCTAAATCAATGATGGCCGTTGCGGATCTATTGATACCCCATTTGCACTGCGGGACTCATTCCAGCGGAAGCAGTATCGCAATATGATCCGGCTCCAGTCTGTCAAACTCGCATCGACACTGCAGGACAGATTTCGCCAAGCTGCAAGTGGTTGTCTAAAGCTGCGTGAGACTTTACCATTCTCTGACTACAATATGGAGGCCCTAAAAACCAGCAACGTTGGAACGGTCTTCTCTGGTCTATACGGGCAGCTCAGCCCTCGGCTAGAATGAAAAGTCAACTCTGACAATAAAAGACCACGACAGTCTGTGTACACCACTGGCTGGAACATGAATGGAGCATCAGATCGTTGCTTGTTATACCACTTGGACAGCTCTCTAATGCTTTCGAACGTGGAACCCATGTGTACTCAATTATCACTTTCAAGATCTGACCCGAGGTGTAGAAGTATCAACGCAAAAAAACTCTCTTCATGAAATTACTTTAAAAAAAAATCAAATGCTACGTGGAAATGCATACAAAGAGCCCGACAACTCCATTTTAATAATTAATTTTTAAAATCGCCAAATTTGCCAGCAGCTCTTCCTGAGAGAAATTACATCGATATACAGCACAGAAGCAGGCCATTCAGCCTAACCAGTCCTTGCCGGCGTTTAAACTCCACTCGAGCCTCCTCCCATCTTTCCTCATCTAAATCTATCAGCATAACCCTCTATTCCCTTCTCCCTCATATGCTTATCCAGCCTCCCCTTAAGTGCATCTATACAATGCGCTTCAATCACTCCCTGTGGTAGCGAGTTCCACATTCTCACCACTCTCTGGGCAAAAACTTTTCTTCTGAATTCCCTATTGGGTTTGTAAATTCCCTATTGATTTCTGAGTGAAAGCTGACTGTGAACTCACCGACTGCAATTAAAAGCCATACCCGGCTGACATGTATTCATCCAATTCAACGAGCAGGGATTGGAGGGGAGTGACTATGTCAGATGAAGTGTGGACGGTTTGGTCTGTATCTTGGAAAAAATATCTGCAACAGTTACGAGGCGAAATAGCGGTAACAGTCGAATGTTTTGACCACTTGTCTTGGTGCTTTGTTTTCTCCCCACAGAGAGAGGGGCCTCGGGAGCAAACTGAAATGCCCACATCAGCTTACTGTGCAGTGCAGCTATTTATGTTACAGACTTATCTTGCAGCAGCACCTTAAAGTAGAGAACTGTGATCTGGCAAAAGCCTCATCGCACCTGACATTGCTTACAAGAAGTTAGCTTGTGTGCTTAATCTCATCAACGGGATCAGTGTTGGTGCTGCGGGGGGCGGGGGCAAATCCTTGGGGCACTTTATCTTTCTGCACGACTACGTGCAGCACCACTTATATAGTCCATCAGACAGCAACAAGCTGCACAGATTGAGTGTTGGACGCACCAAAAAGGACGGGTTCCAGAGATTTGTGGAACCATCAAATGGGCAAGCGGCTAATGCACAGATAGTTTTCCCCGAGTTACATTTCAAGCACACGCCTTGAGGCCAGTTCGTTAGATATATTCAAAAGGGAGTTAGATTATGGCCCTTACGGCCAAAGGGATCAAGGGGTATGGAGAGAAAGCCGGAAAGGGGTACTGAGGTGAATGATCAGCCATGATCTTATTGAATGGTGGTGCAGGCTCAAAGGGCCAAATGGCCTACTCCTGCACCTATCTTCTATGTTTCTAGTTGTGGATGAGCAGCGTTGAGGAATTACATCTTTCCGTTGTCAGTGATTCCTATCCAAAGCAGCAAATTGCCCAAATCATTTAGAAGCCCATCAATTCCCAGTCATTTGGAATGGAACGCGCTCATTTTGATTTGAAATTGTGGCCTGGTTTGATGCATCTCACCCGCAAGCAAATAAAACCACCTCCCTCGGCTTGTGTGGGTCTGCAAACTCTCGGCGCTTTTTCCTGATCATCAAGCTCGCTACCGCCATTTTCCTGATGCCGCGAGCTCTGCCTCCGATTTAAAGACGACTGCAGCTCAATTTAGTATTGCATTGCTTTTTTAAGAATGAAAAGTAATATACAAATGCAGATCACTGCGTTACACCAGATTACTTCTGATCATTGGCGCATGCCCCAGATCAAAACAACTCTACAACACTTGTAGCATCAAACAAATTTAAAATCCTACATGTAAAACAGTAGGTCACTGATGGAAATGTTGTTTATAAGGCAGAGGGCCATCAGTGTCCCTGGAGGTTCAAATGCATCCTCCTGTGATCTGCCCAAAATTTTAAAAACACCTTGATTGGCAGAAATTTTCTAACACAGTGAGAGAATTTGTACAGCTGAGGCATCTGCAGAATCCTTATTTATCATGTAATTATAATAACCACCGGCATTTATAGAGCTCTTCACACAACACATCTGACACTTAGTGTAGAGTGTAAATTTAGAGGGGCAGCCTAAAGCGAGGTGGAAGAGATCGGGTTCTTAGGCAAAATGGTTTGGGAAGAGAATATTCAGAGCAATGTGACTGAGAGCTCAGTTTCTGACAGTGGAGGAGAGAGAGCAAAGAATGCCGACTAATTCGCAGTTCAAGAGGGAAGGGTGCGGGGAGAAAGAAATGGCTCAGGTTGGCGTCAGTCGGAACACAAAGAGATTTAAAGTTGAGGACAAGGTTTCTCAAATGACCTCTTAAAGGGGGACGCACTGCAAGTTCCTGCTCCCACTGAAAAGGATGAAAGTGCAGAAGATATAAAGAGAGAGAGAGAGAGAGAGAGAGAGAGAGAGAGAGAGAGAGAGAGAGCGAGAAAAAGAGAGAGAGAGAGAGAAAGAGAAAGAAAGAGAGAGAGAGAGAGAAAGACCCGCTGAGATTTCCAGCATTTTCTGTTTTTATATAAGAAAAGGCTTGGATTTATATAGCACCTTCCACGACCACCGGACGTCTCAAAGCACTTTACAGCCAGTGAAGTACTTATGGAGTGTAGGCACTGTTGTAAAGATGGATATTCCTTGCTCTGCTCATCTGTTGGCTAATACTGTGACTCATCAGAATTATGTCCTATTTAATGTCATAGAATTTATATTTTCCCCCACATAAAGGTCTTGGAAACATGGATGGTGTTCAGGCCACTCTGATGTTTGCACATTTATCCTTGCTGGAATGTAGTTGAAGGAACAACCCATGCTGATATGCTAATCTTTTGGGATTCTAAGGACATTGCTAGGAAGTCCCTCCTGTAGATCATAGAATGGTTACAGCACAGAAGGAGGCCATTTGGCCCACTGAGTCCGCGCCGGCTAGACCTTTGGGAACAGGCCCCTAGTTTTGTCCTGAAAATAAATCAGTCAAAGGAAAGGTGCTAGGAACCAAGTATGAATGAATTTACGTCTAACATCTGCTACCATTTGTGTATATGATCTGTCACAGAATCATACAATGCAGGAGGCCATTCGGCCCATCGTGCCTGTGTCAGTTCTTTGAGAGAGATATGTAACTAGTTCCACTCTCCTGCTCTTTCCCCATAGTTCTACAAATTTCTCCCCGTCAAGTATTTATCTAAAATCCATTTTGAAAGTTGCTACTGAATCATCTTCTACACTCTTACAGGCAGTGCATTCCAGATCGCAACAACTCACGGCATAAACAAAATCTCCCTATTTCGTCAATCGGCCTTTGGATGTCAAAGCGGGAACAGATTTCTAACCCTGAAGGGAATTTCTGCCCGTTAGTTCTTCCTGTTCTACTGTAAATTATGCCGGGGGCTACCAGAGACTTGGGTCAAGAGCTAAAATAAGCACATTTGTCAGCGGAGGAGAGAGGACAACGCACTGAAAGACTGAACAGGCCGGGGGTCTTTTCTCTAGAATAGAGAAGGCTGATGGGTGATCTGATGGAGGTCTTGAAAATTATGAAGGTGTTCGATAGGGTAGATGTAAAGAGGATGTTTCCACTTGTGGGAGAATCCAAAATAGTCACCGTCAGACCCAAGAAGGGATTCAGGAGAAACATCTTTACCCAGAGAGAGGCTAGAATGTGGCTCAGGAGTGGTCGAGGTGCAGCATAGATGCATTTCAGGAGAAGCTAGTTAAGTACATGGGGAGAAAGAATAGAAGGATATGCTGATTGGGCTGGATGAAAAAGGGTGGGAGCAATGTCCCCGCTAAGGTGCGCGCGCATGCAGCAGTGCCGTAATCTGAAAGGTGCCATGCAAGCCGCTCACCGGCTTTTACATTGTAAATACCGCGCATGCACAGAAATGTAAAGGGACCGTGCATTAAAAGCAACAGGCCGTGCAGAACTAAACACAGCTTACAGGGAACATTGGGGGTGGGGGTGGGGGTGGGGGTGGGGGGGGTAAGGAGGCTCATGTGGAGCTTAAACACCAGCATAGACCTGTTGGGCCAAATGGCCTATTTCTGTGCTGTAAATGCATTTTGATATAATGCATTCCTGAATTGCAAATTGACAGCACAAACACAGAGAGGCTCAGAGTAAGCACTAGGAGGCTCAGTTCAAGCAGAATAGGGACGAGAGGAGACAGTGTAGATGTAAGGATAAAGGAGCATAAGGAAGCTGTGTGCAGTTTCAAGGCAGGGGAAGCAGCACAGCCCACTTGTACTGAGAGAAAGACTCATCGACGGAGAACGCGGTGAGTGTAAGCGACGGAGAACGCGGCGAGAGTAACCGACGGAGATCGCGGCGAGAGTGTAACCGACGGAGAACGCGGCGAGAGTGTAACCGACGGAGAACGCGGCGAGAGTGTAACCGACGGAGAACGCGGCGAGAGAGTGTAACCGATGGCGAGAGTAACCGGAGAACGCGGCGAGAGTGTAACCGACGGAGAACGCGGCGAGAGTGTAACCGACGGCGAGAGTAACCGGAGAACGCGGCGAGAGTGTAACCGACGGAGAACGCGGCGAGAGTGTAACCAACGGCGAGAGTAACCGGAGAACGCGGCGAGAGTGTAACCGACGGAGAACGCGGCGAGAGTGTAACCGACGGCGAGAGTGTAACCGACGGAGAACGCGGCGAGAGTGTAACCGACGGCGAGAGTGTAACCGACGGAGAACGCGGCGAGAGTGTAACCGACGGCGAGAGTGTAACCGACGGAGAACACGGCGAGAGTGTAACCGACGGCGAGAGTGTAACCGACGGAGAACGCGGCGAGAGTGTAACCGACGGCGAGAGTGTAACCGACGGAGAACGCGGCGAGAGTGTAACCGACGGCGAGAGTGTAACCGACGGAGAACGCGGCGAGAGTGTAACCGACGGCGAGAGTGTAACCGACGGAGAACACGGCGAGAGTGTAACCGACGGCGAGAGTGTAACCGACGGAGAACGCGGCGAGAGTGTAACCGACGGCGAGAGTGTAACCGACGGAGAACGCGGCGAGAGTGTAACCGACGGCGAGAGTGTAACCGACGGAGAACGCGGCGAGAGTGTAACCGACTGCGAGAGTGTAACCGACGGAGAACGCGGCGAGAGTGTAACCGACGGCGAGAGTAACCGGAGAACGCGGCGAGAGTGTAACCGACGGAGAACGTGGCGAGAGTGTAACCGACGGCGAGAGTAACCGGAGAACGCGGCGAGAGTGTAACCGACGGAGAACGCGGCGAGAGTGTAACCGACGGAGAACGCGGCGAGAGTGTAACCGACGGAGAACGCGGCGAGAGTGTAACCGACGGCGAGAGTGTAACCGACGGAGAACGCGGCGAGAGTGTAACCGACGGCGAGAGTGTAACCGACGGAGAACGCGGCGAGAGTGTAACCGACGGCGAGAGTGTAACCGACGGAGAACGCGGCGAGAGTGTAACCGACGGCGAGAGTAACCGGAGAACGCGGCGAGAGTGTAACCGACGGAGAACGCGGCGAGAGTGTAACCGACGGCGAGAGTAACCGGAGAACGCGGCGAGAGTGTAACCGACGGAGAACGCGGCGAGAGTGTAACCGACGGAGAACGCGGCGAGAGTGTAACCGACGGAGAACGCGGCGAGAGTGTAACCGACGGCGAGAGTGTAACCGACGGAGAACGCGGCGAGAGTGTAACCGACGGCGAGAGTAACCGGCGAACGCGGCGAGAGTGTAACCGACGGAGAACGCGGCGAGAGTGTAACCGACGGAGAACGCGGCGAGAGTGTAACCGACGGCGAGAGTGTAACCGACGGAGAACGCGGCGAGAGTGTAACCGACGGCGAGAGTGTAACCGACGGAGAACGCGGCGAGAGTGTAACCGACGGCGAGAGTGTAACCGACGGAGAACGCGGCGAGAGTGTAACCGACGGCGAGAGTAACCGGAGAACGCGGCGAGAGTGTAACCGACGGAGAACGCGGCGAGAGTGTAACCGACGGAGAACGCGGCGAGAGTGTAACCGACGGAGAACGCGGCGAGAGTGTAACCGACGGAGAACGTGGCGAGAGTGTAACCGACGGCGAGAGTAACCGGAGAACGCGGCGAGAGTGTAACCGACGGAGAATGCGGCGAGAGTGTAACCGACGGAGAACGCGGCGAGAGTGTAACCGACGGCGAGAGTGTAACCGACGGAGAACGCGGCGAGAGTGTAACCGACGGCGAGAGTGTAACCGACGGCGAGAGTGTAACCGACGGAGAACGCGGCGAGAGTGTAACCGACGGCGAGAGTGTAACCGACGGAGAACGCGGCGAGAGTGTAACCGACGGCGAGAGTGTAACCGACGGAGAACGCGGCGAGAGTGTAACCGACGGAGAGAGTAACCGGAGAACGCGGCGAGAGTGTAACCGACGGAGAACGCGGCGAGAATGTAACCGACGGCGAGAGTAACCGGAGAACGCGGCCGAGAGTGTAACCGACGGAGAACGCGGCGAGAGTGTAACCGACGGCGAGAGTGTAACCGACGGAGAACGCGGCGAGAGTGTAACCGACGGCGAGAGTGTAACCGACGGAGAACGCGGCGAGAGTGTAACCGACGGCGAGAGTGTAACCGACGGAGAACGCGGCGAGAGTGTAACCGACGGCGAGAGTGTAACCGACGGAGAACGCGGCGAGAGTGTAACCGACGGCGAGAGTGTAACCGACGGAGAACGCGGCGAGAGTGTAACCGACGGAGAACGCGGCGAGAGTGTAACCGACGGCGAGAGTAACCGGAGAACGCGGCGAGAGTGTAACCGACGGAGAACGCGGCGAGAGTGTAACCGACGGAGAACGCGGCGAGAGTGTAACCGACGGAGAACGCGGCGAGAGTGTAACCGACGGCGAGAGTGTAACCGACGGAGAACGCGGCGAGAGTGTAACCGACGGCGAGAGTAACCGGAGAACGCGGCGAGAGTGTAACCGACGGAGAACGCGGCGAGAGTGTAACCGACGGCGAGAGTGTAACCGACGGAGAACGCGGCGAGAGTGTAACCGACGGCGAGAGTGTAACCGACGGAGAACGCGGCGAGAGTGTAACCGACGGCGAGAGTGTAACCGACGGAGAACGCGGCGAGAGTGTAACCGACGGCGAGAGTGTAACCGACGGAGAACGCGGCGAGAGTGTAACCGACGGCGAGAGTAACCGGAGAACGCGGCGAGAGTGTAACCGACGGAGAACGCGGCGAGAGTGTAACCGACGGCGAGAGTAACCGGAGAACGCGGCGAGAGTGTAACCGACGGAGAACGCGGCGAGAGTGTAACCGACGGAGAACGCGGCGAGAGTGTAACCGACGGCGAGAGTGTAACCGACGGAGAACGCGGCGAGAGTGTAACCGACGGCGAGAGTGTAACCGACGGAGAACGCGGCGAGAGTGTAACCGACGGCGAGAGTGTAACCGACGGAGAACGCGGCGAGAGTGTAACCGACGGCGAGAGTAACCGGAGAACGCGGCGAGAGTGTAACCGACGGAGAACGCGGCGAGAGTGTAACCGACGGCGAGAGTAACCGGAGAACGCGGCGAGAGTGTAACCGACGGAGAACGCGGCGAGAGTGTAACCGACGGAGAACGCGGCGAGAGTGTAACCGACGGCGAGAGTGTAACCGATGGAGAACGCGGCGAGAGTGTAACCGACGGAGAACGCGGCGAGAGTGTAACCGACGGAGAACGCGGCGAGAGTGTAACCGACGGAGAACGCGGCGAGAGTGTAACCGACGGAGAATGCGGCGAGAGTGTAACCGACGGAGAACGCGGCGAGAGTGTAACCGACGGCGAGAGTAACCGGAGAACGCGGCGAGAGTGTAACCGACGGAGAACGCGGCGAGAGTGTAACCGACGGCGAGAGTAACCGGAGAACGCGGCGAGAGTGTAACCGACGGAGAACGCGGCGAGAGAGTGTAACTGACGGCGAGAGTAACCGGAGAACGCGGCGAGAGTATAACCGACGGCGAGTGTAACCAATGGAGAGAGTGTAACCGACGGAGAACACGGCGAGAGCGTAACCGACGGAGAACGCGGCGAGAGCGTAACCGACGGAGAACGCGGCGAGAGTGTAACCGACGGAGAACGCGGCGAGAGAGTGTAACCGACGGCGAGAGTGTAACCGACGGAGAACGCGGCGAGAGAGTGTAACCGACGGCGAGAGTAACCGGAGAACGCGGCGAGAGTATAACCGATGGCGAGTGTAACCGATGGAGAGAGTGTAACCGACGGAGAACACGGCGAGAGTGTAACCGACGGAGATCGCGGCGAGAGTGTAACCGACGGAAATCGCGGCGAGAGTGTAACCGACGGAGAACGCGGCGAGAGTGTAACCGACGGCGAGAGTAACCGGAGAACGCGGCGAGAGTGCAACCGATGGCGAGTGTAACCGATGGAGAGAGTGTAACCGACGGAGAACGCGGCGAGAGTGTAACCGACGGAGATCGCGGCGAGAGTGTAACCGACGGAGAACGCGGCGAGAGTGTAACCGACGGAGAACGCGGCGAGAGAGTGTAACCGACGGCGAGAGTAACCGGAGAACGCGGCGAGAGTATAACCGACGGCGAGTGTAACCGATGGAGAGAGTGTAACCGACGGAGAACGCGGCGAGAGTGTAACCGACGGAGAACGCGGCGAGAGCGTAACCGACGGAGAACGCGGCGAGAGTGTAACCGACGGAGAACCCAATGTTCCAGTCTGAACTCCAATTAAAGGGGTGGAAGATGCCTGTGCGTGGATTTTTTTTTTTAAACGTGTGGTGACTGTTGCACATCAGGCACCACATGGGCTTGACTGAGCTAGACCTTTATCCAGTAGCAAGGGTTAACCAGGACGACTGGCGACCTGCTCTGCTGCATGGACCTCGTGTGCACACATATCGCAGTGTAGGCTGGCCCGTGCTGCCCCTGGGCCCTCGGCTCTTCTGGGCCCCGAACCCTCATTTGCCGCATCTCCGAAATAAGGATATACTTACATTGGAGGCTGTTCAGAGAAGGTTCAATAAGTTGATGTTGATTCCGGAGATGAGGGGGTAGACTTATGAGGATAGATTGAATAAGTTGGGCCTATACTCATTGGAGTTCAGAAAAATGAGAGGTGATCTTATCGAAACAAAGAAGATAATGAGGAGGCTCGACAAGGTGGATGCAGAGAGGATATTTCCACTCATAGGGGACACTGAAACTAGGGGACATAGTCTCAGATTAAGGGGCCGCCCATTTAAAACTGAGATGAGGAGGAATTTCTTCTCAGAATTGTAAATCTATGGAATTCTCTGCTCTAGAGAGCTGTGGAGGCTGGATCATTGAATATATTTAAGGCAGAGATAGACAGATTTTTGAGCGATAGGGGAATAAAGGGTTATGGAGAATGGGCAGGGAAGTGGAGCTGAGTCCATGATCAGATCAGCCATGATGTTATTGAATGACGGAGCAGGCTCGAGGGGCCAAATGGCCTACTCCTGCTCCTATTTCTTATGTAGAACCAGGTGAGAGTATAATCGACGGAGAACACGGTGAGAGTATAACCGATCCAGCTGGTGTGGAACAGTTTTCCTAAAATTTTTTAAACGAAGATGGATTCTTGAGGACTTTTGAATTTTTTTGCAAGTGGGCCAAAGGCTGAAAGCTTGATGCCGTCACTGGGAGATAAAGCACTGCATTTTCACACGGAGAGCTGCAGGCTGTACAATGTGCACGGCTCCCCCAACCCCCACACCCACCCCGTCTGCCCCCCGCTCACGACGGCACCTGACGCGCACAGGCAAAACACTTCAGAAGCCGCAGAAAGCTCTATAGAGAATGAGTCATACAGCTGGAAGATATTTGGAAATTGTGGTTTGATGGAGAAAATGCAACGGGTTCAAAAAGGAATGAGGTCAAATTAATGTCAAGAGATCATTTGACAGAAACGCTCCCAGACACTTTTAAAAGGATACAATCGCTTGGCATGGAATGCAATGCCTCGAGGCAGCTGCGTGAACGAGCCGATTTATTTTGTGGTCTCAGGAGTGTGGGGAAATCGTCGGGGGGTGAAGGGGGGAGAGGGAGGAAGACAGATGGCCCACACCAGCTGATAACTCACCGAGTCAGGTGATCAGCCTGCACACTGCGAGCCAATGAAATAGGGCATCACCACATCAAAATCACTAATGGCAACCCATATTATGACTGTAATAAGCCTTGTCACTTGACACCACTTCATTAGGAAAACGGGTATGTATAATATTCGCAGAGTGAGGAATTATTCTTGTGGATATTTCTTCTTTGATTTGATTTTTTAAGTTGGCTGGAGGGCCCCAATTATAATCCTGCACACCATCTACTCACCTGCATTCTACACGAGCCATGTCCAACATAAGCTTGGAGGCCTTCATTTCTGGCGTGTCACGATACTTGTCTGACATGTAAGTAACTTTACTTATGCCTGCAGACAAAAAAAACCCACATTAAATACAGCGATTAGACTTTCAAACTAAAGCAGAGAGTTTAAAGGGATACTTCACAGAAGTGTTCAAAATAATGAGGGGTTTTGATAGAGGAAATAGGAAGAAACGGTTTGCACTGGCAGGAGGGCCGCTAACCAGAGGAGGCAGGTTTAAGGTAACTTGCAAAAGAACCGAGGGGGCGGGGAAGATGAGGAGAATCTGTTTTACGCAATGAGTGGTTAGGATCTGGAATACACTGCCTGAAAGGTGGTGGAGGCAGACTCAATCGTAACTTTGAAAAGGGAATTGGATAAATACTTGAAGGGGAAATGATTCCAGGCCTATGGGGAAAAAGCAGCGGAGTGGGACTAATCGGAAAGCTCTTTCAGAGAGCTGGCACAGGCACGATGGGCTGAACGGTCTCCTTCTGAGGTGTATGATTCAGAAGACAGTGTGTGCTTTATGGAATACAAAGGAATTCTGGACTAAAGATGATAAAATCTTGGCCGCGGGATCGAGTTTTATTGTCATGATGGTGCCACAGAAAGGGTGGGGGTAGGGGAAAGGGTGGGGGAAGGGGGTGGGGGAAGGGGGTGAGGGAAGGGGGTGAGGGAAGGGGGTAGGGAAGGGGGTAGGGAAGGGGGTAGGGAAGGGGGGGGGAAGGGGGGGGGAAGGGGGGGGGGAAGGGGGGGGGGAAGGGGGGGGGAAGGGGGTAGAGAAGGGGGGTAGAGAAGGGGGTAGGGGTGGGGGAAGGGGGATAGGGGTGGGGGAAGGGGATAGGGGTGGGGGAAGGGGGTAGGGGTGGGGGAAGGGGGTGGGGGAAGGTGGAAGGGGTGGGGGAAGGGGGTGGGGGAAGGGGGTAGGGGAAGGGGGTAGGGGAAGGGGGTAGGGGAAGGGGGTAGGGGAAGGGGGTAGGGGAAGG